>NC_090803.1:41492500-41700000 GCF_036512215.1 Solanum lycopersicum
CCACGGCTTCTTGCCAGTGCTCCTCTTCAAGCTACAGCTCGGTGGATGGCTTAGACACATCTTGTCTTGCCGGTGTTGGTGTTGGCGCAGTTATTTCTCTAGTTCTAACAATCTGCGAAATAGAGAGAAGATGTTCAGATACCAATTTGTATCACTTAGATACCAATTGGATCTAAGTAATAGCACGAAAGAAGGAAAGAATGGATTTTTTCTAAAGTCTTATAGCCTCTCAAAGAAAAGTAAAGGCGTCTCCCTACCGTTCCTCAAGACTCTACTAGGCTCGTTCTTGTGTGATGAGACCAACAAACCTAATGCTCTGATACCAAGTTTGTCACGACCCAAAACGAGCCACGAGTGGGACCCACACTTACCCTCCTATGTGAGCGAACCAACCAATCGAAACCCCAACATTTCAACCATAATAAACAGAATATAATGCGGAAGAGTTAAAACTCATTAATATAACCAATAAATAACTTCTAAGATTTAATACTTATTATTCCCCAAAATCTGGAAGTCATCATCACAAGAACATCTATCCTCAAATTACTATATCTATGAGTATCTAGGAAGCTAAAATCAGTAAACAAATGGTCCATGTCAGAATTTCAAGACATCAAGATGCGAAGGAAAGAATCCAGTCCGAGCTAGGAACAATAGCTCACCCTGAAATCTGATTATGCTGAAGTGTGTCTAGAGTTGCAATTGAGTCGAAGTTGATGGCACGTTTGCTGAACTCCACAAATAAAAAAGAAGAAAATTACAAGTAGGGGTTAGTACAAGGCACAAGTATTGAGTAGGTATCATCGGCCAACTCAAAATAGAAAGCAATATATATCAGATAATAACATAAAATCAACTACAATACTCAACAGGTGACAACAACAAATACAAGAACCATGGGCAACAACGCCAAGCACATCTATGAGGACTCAAGCCTCCACACCATACTCATTAGGGAAATAGTTTCTTTAAATCTGAGTATATTAGCATAATTCAAGATTTTTTAGCTATCCTAGTGTCGGAACGTGACACTCCGATCCTCTACTACTATCCTGGTGTCGGAACGTGACACTCTGATCCTCTACTATCCTGGTGTCAGAACGTGACACCCGATCCACTAATACTATCCTGGTGTCGGAAAGTGACACCCGATCCACTACTACTATCCTGGTGTCGGAACGTGACACCCGATCAACTACTACTATCCTGGTGTCGGAACCTGACACCCGATCCACTACTACTATCCTGGTGTCGGAATGTGACACCCGATCCGCTACTACTATCCTGGTGTCGGAACGTAACACCCGATCCACTACTACTATCCTGGTGTCAGAACGTGACACCCGATCCACTAACCTCATTCTTTTAGTACATCAAGCCTTATTTTATACCAAGGCATCATAATCAATAAAGAGGGTTTTAGGTCTAAGCTTCACAACCTCATCTTTCTAACCCATTACAATTACATAATCACATCATGCAAGCATACAATTAAGCATATAGAAGACATTACAATACTACCCAATACATATCATTCGCTATTAAGAGTTTACTATGAAATAGCATAAACCATAACCTACCTCCACCGAAGAATTGTGATCAACCAAGCTATTCCTCAAAGCCTCTGCTTTCCTCTTCGCTTCTTCTCTTTCCCTCGCTCGTTTCTCTGTTCTTTTTCTTCTTCCAACTCTTTTTCTTTTAGCCTAATTACTATATAATTAAGTATAAAAGATGGTAAAAGTAACCCACTATTTATTCCAATGTTGTCTCCTTTAACCCCTAAGTAATTGGAATTATTAACATTAACCCACTAATTTCATAATTATAAGTAGGAATAGTCCAAAACGCCCCTTAAAACATTTAACAGAAATCCGACCCAGTCAGGGTTACGCAGCCTGTGACGGTCCATCGTGCCTGCGACAGTCCGTCCTGCTGAGTTGTCACAGAGTTCAGAGACTCAATTTCATTTAAGATCCTGTGACGGTCTGTCGTGCCCATGACAGTCCGTCGTGGGATCCGTCGACCCAGACAGTTACTACCGGAAATAAACTCTACTGCTCAAAACGACTAAACAGGTCGTTACAAAAAAGCAAAAGGAGTAAACAAGAAGAATTATATGATTATTATACGTAATATTATTTTTTAATCTTTTAATGATACTCCCTATATTCCTAAGAAGTGTAATTTGTGAGTCAATGCACACCTATTAAGAAAATATTTAAGAACATAATATAAATCATAATTTCCATTTAGTATCCTTGTGACATTAGAAATATAATTTTGTAGGTAAATCTCCTAGAAAATATATAAGTAAAGAAAAAATATAAAAAAATATTTACAAATCTATCTTCAACTTTGAATAATTCAAATATTTTATACAATGAAAAGATATTAAAAGATTGAGTTAACGTGAAATAAAATGAGTTCATGTTTCACGTTCTTGAATCAAATAACATTCATTATCCAACAAAGAAACAATTTAAGTTTTTTTGAATATTAAATTCTAAAGTAGATTTTTATTTGTACATGTAAATGTGTATAAATATGGGTCAATACATTTTGAACCCAATCTATTGATCACCTAGTTCCTTTTTAATTTTTACTTTTAGGGTAAGGGAATATAAAATTGGGGGAGGCGATAACATAATGTGTTGGCATTTAAGACATTTTATCATCATATATTCACAAATTACAATATTACTACACCAAGCATTTGTATGTTTTTGCTCTTGTGGGTAAAAGAATATTTAAAAGAAGCAGAGAGATATAGAGTAAGCTACGTTTGTATTTTATCTATGATTTATTCATGTGACAATAAGAACTTTAAAAATGAGTTAATTCTGACATTATTCAAAGACAATACTTTTTGCCAAGAAACTCTAATATAAGAAAGAATATATTAAGATAAATCTTCTTAAACCATATATTATAAGGGATAGAATAGATGGTTCCATTATTTTAAAACGATCATATGAAGTAGAGCAAGAAAACATGTCATTGTTGATGAAATTCCAACTAGATTTAATATTCCTCCAATAGCATTCCAGAAACCTTGTCTTACCTATATATTATAAAAACATATTTTACAATTATAATTTAATTCTTTTTATTCAAGCTTAACATAGATTAGCAATAACATTTTCAATACCATGTCACCATAAGAGGATAACACATATCAGGCAAACCCAAACGCTACGCTTATGTAGAGTTCGTTCATTTAGAGGCTTAAAAAATACTTTCATAAAATGAATCAAAGATTATATAAATGAATTTCACTTAAGCATATTACTTGGATTATTTAGATTTGTGTTACGGTTACAAAAGATGAAAAACTTTGATTCACTTCTATATAGGTGAAGGGTAAAATAATCTATGAGAAGTTGAAATGAAAACAATGATTAAAGATAGTGTGATGCCACCTTCTATTATTTCTTAAGATATAGGTGATTTAAAAATAAATATTTTACTAAATATGAATAAATACACCTTTGTGGAATGGAAAGACTAGATATTATCCCTGTTACTCAATAATAAATTTAGCATCTTTTTTTTAGGTTAAAAGGTCTTTCTTGAATCCGAGGAGAAAATTAGAATATAGAGAAATTCACTTCATTTTTAACACAAAACAATGAATATGGAGGCATAGAGTAAAATGTGATGAGACTTGTAAAACACAAGTATATATATAAAAAAAAATGAGACTCTAGAGTTTCTTTAAGATTTTCTACTAATTTTGCAAAAAAGGACATTTACAAAACTCAATTTGCAAACTAGCTCCAAGTCTTACTTTATTGTTGCAAAATACACTATTTATCATTTAAAGTTAAAAAGTTTTGAATCTTTATACCTGGTTCTTAAATAATATTAAATATTTTCTTCCATCAGAACCTTAAAAGACTAACATCTCAGCCTCAAAATCTTAAATTGCAAATTCTTTTTTCAATCTTTAAAGTTTAAATTACACGATTTAAAATAAAATAAGTAAATTTATTCCCTTCCAAAATCTCGATTTTTAGTCTTCACACCACCTTCTTAAAATTTGTTTAGGTCATTCATCAAGAAGAATACTCTCCAACGATATATTAATTCTTGAGTTCATCTATTATATTATTGCTAGTGCTCAACCATTGTTATTCAATTTATTCATTGTTATTTCTAATTAGTTTTTTAATTGTTGTAAAAGCTAAAAAACTTTACCAACAATCATCGATTACCCTCTTTGTTGATGATGGATTATGTATATATATATATATATATATATATATATATATATATATATATTATAGATCGATTTGTGTCAATTATCATCAAATATATTAAATTTATTATTCAATTAATTCTTTAGTCGTGAGTAAACACACACATAAACACACACAAACACACAAAAGATAGACTACTATTTGCCTATAAATAATTAAATTACAACAAATCCCTTAATATTATTCAAACTAATTATGTATATTATATTATATGAGAGTCTCTTTATTTTTCCTTTGTTGGTAAAAACAAATATCATATTGATAAGACTTAATAATCATCATTACATGGATTGTTGTGAAATTGTTGTTTAGTATGTAGATAGAGGAGTAATATAATACACAATTCAAATGACACGAGTAGGAAATTAATTTTTTAGCCTAAAAAATAGTTACCTCCTTGTTTGCTTTTTTATTCTTGGACACAAACAAAGGTTGAACTACCTAGTGCACAAGATTAATGATTGTTGGTAGATTAGACCACCTACTTAGCTAGAGCACAAGTCACTTTGTGTCACGATCCAAATCCGGACCGCGACTGGCACCCACACTTACTCTCCTATGTGAGCGAACCAACCAATCTAAACCTTAACATTTCAATATAATATCAACAGAAAGTAATGCGGAAGACTTAAACTCATTAATAAAATGAATAACTATTATTATCCCCAAAATCTGGAAGTCATCACCACAAGAACATCTATGATAAAATTACTAAACTAAGAGTATTTTAAGAAGCTAAAACAAATAAAAGCTAGTCCATGCCGGAACTTCAAGGCATCAAGACATGAGGAAGAAGATCCAGTCCAAGCTAGAAGCGTTAGCTCACCTTGAAGATCCGGTGTGACGAAGACTGGCTAGAATTACTGTTGAGTTGAAGACGACGGCACGTTTGCTGCACTCCACAAATAACAAAGAAGAAAACATAAAAGTAGGGGGTCAGTACAAACACAAGTACTGAGTAGGTATCATCGGCCAACTAAAAATAGAAAACAGTATATATTAAGCAATATCATAAAATCAACTAATATCCTTAGCATGCATCATTTACAATTACCATAACTCTGGGTTACAACACCAAGCTCATCAATGAGGACTCACGCCTACTCATCATACTCATTTGGGAATCATGTTCATTAGATTGAATATATTACCATCTTTCAAGATTCATTATCTTTATTCCTCTCGTGTCAACACGTGACACTCCGCTCCTCAATATACTATCCTGGTGTCGGAACATGACACTCCGATGCTCATTCTATCCTAGTACCGGAACGTGGCACCTGATACATATACTATCCTGGTGTCGAAACGTAACACTCCGATCCTCATTCTATCCTGGTACCAGAACGTGGCACCCGATCCTCATATACTATCCTAGTACCGGAACGTGGCACCCGATCCATATTCTATCCTGGTGTCGGAACGTGACACTCTAATCCTCATATACTATCCTGGTACCGGAATGTGGCACCCGATCCCCTAATCTCATTCTATCAATTCATCAAGTCTTCTTTCTTACCAAGGCATCATCAATCTCATTATTTTAGTTCATCACGTCTTCTTTTATACCAAGGCTTCATCATTAACAAAGAGATTAGGGTTTTTCAAGATTTGGGATTCAATAACTTCATCATGCTTATATAATCACAATTATATAATTACATTCATGCAAGTATACAAGTAAGCACATAGCAGGGTTTACAATATTATCCATACATATCATTCGCTATTAAGAGTTTACTACGAATATCGTAAGAGAAACCATAACCTACCTCCACCGAAGATTAGTGATCAAGCAAGCAATTTCCCAAGCTTTGTTTCTCTTCGTTTCTCGTTCAACTTTCTCTCTCTTTCTTTTGTTCTTTCTATTTTCTTTATTCAAACCCTCTTTCTTTTACCCTAATTAATATATAATTAAGAATAAAAGATGGCAATAATAACCCACTAATTAACTTAAGGTTACCTCTTTTAACCCCCAAGTAATTAGACTTATTAACATTAACCCTCTAACTTTATAATTAAAGTAGGAATAGTCAAAAACGTCCCTTAAAACGTATCAAGAAATCCGACCCAGACTGGGATTACGCAGTTTGTGACGGCCCGTCGCGCCTGCGACGGTCCGTCCTGCTGCTCCGTCACAGACTTCAGAGACTCAATTTCTCTGAAGGGTCTATGACGGTCCGTCACACCTGTGACGGTCCGTCCTGCCATTCAATTACGAAGTTCAGAGAGTCGATTTTCAGTACCCAATTTCAAATTTTCTAAGTGTTTTGAAATGAGACCCTGCAACGGTCCATCGTGCCCATGACGGTAAGTCGTGGGGTCCGTCGCTTCTGCCAGTTTTTCTAGAATTGAAGTCTACTGCTCAAAACGACTAAATAGGTCATTACAATAGATACCAATTACCCATCGTTCATCCTCAAACGATTACAAGAAGGAAAACAAGGGCGAAAAGGAGTACCTGAATCTGTAAATAGATGTGGGTATTTTTCTTGCATATCCGCCTCCTTCTCCCAAGTGGCTTCTTAAACGGGTCGATTCTTCCATTGAACTTTGATGGATGCAATCTCCCTTGATCTCAACTTGCGAATTTCTCTATCTAGAATGGCAACAGGTTCCTCCTCATAAGACAAGTTCTCATCAAGCAAAACTGAATCCCAACGGATAATGTAGTTCCCATCCCCATGGTATCTTTTTAACATCGACACATGGAATACTGTATGTATTCCGGACAGCCCTGGAGGCAAGACTAATTCATAAGCCACCTCCCCTACTCTCTTAAGTACTTTAAAGGGACCAATGTACCTTGGACTTAGCTTACACTTTTACCAAACCACATCACCCCTTTCATGGGCGAAACCTTCAGCAAGACTTGTTCTCCCTCCATGAACTCTAATTCTCTAACCTTTCTATCTGCATATTCTTTTTGTCTACTTTACGCCGCTAGAAGCTTTTCTTGAATAGATTTCACCTTCTCCATCGAATCCCTCAAGAGATCAGTACCCCAAGGTCTAACCTCGAACGCATCAAACCAACCAATGGGGGACCTACATCTCCTACCATACAATGCTTCAAATGGAGCCATATCAATGCTTGAGTGATAGCTATTATTGTATGAAAATTCCGCTAAGGGTAAGAAGCTATCCCAATGGCCACCAAACTCTATCACACATGCGCGAAGCATATCCTCCAACACTTGAATCGCTCTCTCAGACTGACCATCGGTGTGAGGATGGAACGCGGTACTAAGGTCCAACCTAATACCCAATTCCTCATGCAATGTTTTCCAAAATTTAGAAGTAAACTGCGTACCTCTATTTGATATAATGGATAGTGGAACCCCATGCAACCGAACAATTTCTGAGATATAAATCTTGGCTAACTTCTCGGCATTGTAAGTCACCTTAACCGGAATAAAATGAGCAGACTTAGTTAACCTATCAACAATTAACCAAATGGAATCAAACTTTCCCAATGTCTTTGGAAGACCAACCACGAAGTCTATTGCGATTCTCTCCCATTTCCATTCCGGAATGGGCATTCTCTGAAGTGTTCCTCCGGGCCTTTGATGTTCATACTTTACTTGTTGACAGTTTGGACATTTGGCAATAAAATCTACAATATCACGCTTCATTCTACTCCACCAAAAGTGATGCTTTAGGTCACGGTACATCTTGGTTGCACCCGGGTGTATCGAATACCTTTAACTATGAGCCTATGTCAGAATAGTGTAGATCAAATCATCGACGCGGGGTACACATACCCTTCCCTTGATTCTCAAAACACCTTCCTCATCGATCGTCGCTTCTTTAGCCTCTCCTCTCAACACTTTATCTCGAATCCGGATCAATTTTTCATCATTAAGCTGCTTTCCCTTAATCTTGTCAAGGAAGGAAGATCTTGCCTCCACACAAGCTAAAAATCCTCCCTTCTCATTTACATCTAATCTCATAAGGTCGTTAGCCAGAATCTGAACTTCTCTAGCCAATGGGCGTCTAGAAGCTTGCAAGTGAGCTAGATTTCCCATGCTTCCCACCTTTCTACTTAAAGCATCCGCTACAACATTCGCCTTCCCTGGATGATACAGAATAGTGATGTCATAGTCCTTTAGTAGTTCCATCCATCTCCTCTGTCTTAAGTTCAAATCTTTCTGAGTAAAGACATACTGTAGGCTACGATGATCCGTATAGACCTCACACTTAACCCCATATAAATAGTGTCTCCATTGCTTTAATGCAAACACTACAGCGGCCAATTCCAAATCATGAGTTGGATAGTTACGTTCATGCACTTTTAATTATCTTGAAGCATAAGCAATCACATTCTTCTCTTTCATTAGCACTGCACCCAAACCTGAATAGGATGCATCACAATAGACAATGAAATTCTTACCTTGGTGGTCGAGGTAATGGTGGTCACCAAAACGGCCGGGGTGATGGGCAAACTGGAGCCACTACATCACAACATGGTAGGGGCAACGGACAGACAGGTGAGAGGGCCTATTGTTAAGCTTTCCCTAGGAGATCTGAAGCGGAGACATCTGATGTTGTCATCACAGGTAATCTTTCGGTTTGTGTTTGCATGGCTTCTGTATTGTTTGATCCTGAATCCACATTTTCTTATGTATCTTCTTCATTTGCTACTGGTCTTAATTTACCTTGTGAATTACTTGACATGCCTTTTCGTGTTTCTACTCTGGTGGGTGAGTCTGTAATAGTTGAAAGGATATATAGGTCTTGTTTGGTTAATTTTGTGGGGAACAATACTCATGTAGACTTGGTTATCTTAGACATGGTTGATTTTGATGTAATTCTGGGTATGACTTGGCTTTCTCCGAATTTTGCGATCTTGGATTGTAATGCTAAAACAATGACGTTAGCCAAGCCCGGGACAGATCCGTTAGTGTGGGAGGGCGACTACACTTCCAATCTGGTTCGTATCATCTCCTTTCTTCGTGCTAAGAAAATGGTTAGTAAGGGTTGTTTAGCGTTCTTGGCACATCTCAGGGATGATACTACTCAAGTACCTTGAATTGAGTCGGTTTCGATAGTCCGCGAATTTTTAGATGTGTTTCCTGCAGATCTTCCTGGTATGCCACCAGATAGGGATATTGACTTCTACATTGATCTTGAACCGGGTACTCGCCCCATTTCTATACCTTCTTATAGAATGTCTCCCGTGGAGTTTAGAGAGTTAAAGTCCCAACTTCAAGTGTTGTTGAGCAAAGGCTTCATTAGACCAAGTGCATCTCCTTGGGGTGCTCCTATTTTGTTTGTGAAGAAGAAGGATAGAAGCTTTCGATTGTGCATAGACTACAGAAAACTAAATAAGTAACGGTTAAGAACAAGTATCCTCTTCCTCGCATTGATGATTTGTTCGATCAGTTACAAGGTGATTGTACCTTCTCAAAAATCGACTTGAGATCTGGTTATCATCAATTGAAAATATGGGCAGCAGATGTGCCCAAGACTGCTTTTCGGACCAGGTATGGGCATTATGAGTTCTTAGTAATGTCTTTTGGGCTTACGAATGCCCCTGCTGCTTTCATGAGCTTGATGAACTGGATTTTCAAGCCATATCTGGATCTCTTTGTCATTGTATTCATTGATGACATACTGGTATACTCAAAGAGCAAGAAGGAACATGAGGAGCACTTGAGAATTGTATTGGAAATGTTGAGGGAGAAAAAGCGTTATGCCAAATTCTCCAAGTGTGAGTTTTGGCTAGATGTATTGTCCTTCTTGGGGCATGTGGTTTCTAAGGATGGGGTGATGGTGGATCCTTTTAAGATTGAGACAGTGAAGAATTGGGTAAGACCTACTAATGTGTCAGAAATAAGGAGCTTTGTTGGTTTAGCTAGCTATTACCGTCGATTTGTCAAGGGATTCTCTTCCATTGATTCCCAATTGACGAACTTGACTAAGCAGAATGTTCCTTTTGTATGGTCGGATGAATGTGAAGAAAGATTTCAGAAGCTCAAGACTTTGTTGACTACCGCACCAATCCTTACCTTGCCAGTGGAAGGTAAGAATTTCATTGTCTATTGTGATGCATCCTCTTCGGGTTTGGGTGCAGTACTAATGCAAGAGAAGAATGTAATTGCTTATGCTTCGAGGCAATTAAAGGTGCACGAACGTAATTATCCGACCCATGATTTGGAGTTGGCTGCGGTAGTGTTTGCATTAAAGCAATGGAGACACTATTTATATGGAGCTAAGTGTGAAGTATACACGGATCATCATAGCCTACAGTATGTCTTTACTCAGAGGGATTTGAATTTGAGACAGAGGAGGTGGATGGAACTACTGAAGGATTATGATGTTACCATCTTGTATCACCCAGGAAAGGCTAATGTTGTGGCAGACGCCTTAAGTAGAAAGGCAGGGAGCATGGGATGTCTAGCTCACTTGCAAGTTTCTAGACGCCCATTGTCTAGAGAGGTTCAGACTCTGGCTAACGACTTTATGAGGTTAGAAGTAAATGAGAAAGGAGGATTTTTGGCCAGTATGGAGGCGAGATATTCTTTTCTTGACAAGATAAAGGGAAAACAGTTTGATGATGAGAAACAAAGCCGAATTCGGGATATGGTGTTGCGAGGAGAGGCTAAAGAAGCAATAATGGATGAGGAAGGTGTTTTGAGGATTAAGGGAAGGGTATGTGTACCCCGCGTTGATGATCTGATCAACAATATTCTTACAGAGGCTCATAGTTCTGGATATTCTATACATCCTGGTGCAACCAAGATGTACCGTGACCTAAAGCAACACTTTTGGTTGAGTAGAATGAAGCGCGACATTGTTGATTTTGTTGCCGAATGTCCAAATTGTCAGCAAGTAAAGTATGAACACCAGAGGCCCGGAGGAACACTTCAGAGAATTTCCATTCCTGAATGGAAGTGGGAAAGGATTGCAATGGACTTCGTGGTTGGTCTTCCAAAGACAATGAGTAAGTATGACTCCATTTGGATAATCGTTGATAGGTTAACTAAGTCTGCTCATTTCATTCCGGTCAAGGTGACTTACAACACAGAGAAGTTAGCCAAACTCTATATCTCAGAAATCGTTCGATTGCATGGAGTTCTACTCTCCATCATATCAGATAGAGGTACGCAGTTTACTTCCAAGTTTTGGAGAACATTGCATGCTGAATTAGGTACTAGGTTGGACCTTAGTACTGCAGTTCACCCGCAGACCGATGGACAGTCTGAGCGAACAATTCAAGTGTTGGAGGATATGCTTCGTGCATGTGTGATAGAATTTGGAGGTCATTGGGATAACTTCTTACCCTTAGCAGAGTTCTCATACAACAATAGCTATCACTGAAGTATTGATTTGGCTCCATTCGAAGCATTGTATGGGAGAAGATGTAGGTCTCCCATTGGTTGGTTTGATGCATTTGAGGTTAGACCTTGGGGTACTGACCTTTTGAGGGATTCATTGGAGAAAGTGAAATCTATTCAAGAGAAGCTTTTAGTAGCGCAAAGTAGGCAAAAGGAATATGCAGATCGAAAGGTTAGAGACTTGGAGTTTATGGAGGGTGAGCAAGTCTTGCTGAAGGTTTCGCCCATGAAAGGGGTGATGCGGTTTGGTAAAAGAGGTAAGCTAAGCCCAAGGTATATTGGACCATTTGAAGTACTTAAGCGGGTAGGGGAGGTGGCTTATGAATTAGTCTTGCCTCCAGGGCTGTCCGGAGTACACCCGGTATTTCATGTGTCTATGTTAAAAAGATACCATGGGGATGGAAACTACATCATTCGTTGGGATTCAGTGCTGCTTGATGAAAATTTGTCTTATGAGGAGGAGCCTGTGGCTATTCTAGATAGAGAAGTTCGCAAGTTGAGCTCAAGGGAGATTGCATCCATCAAAGTTCAATGGAAGAATCGACCCGTTGAAGAAGCAACTTGGGAGAAAGAGGCGAACATGCAACAATGATACTCACACCTGTTTACAGATTAAAGTACTCCTTTTTGCCCTTGTTTTTCTTCTTACGATCGTTCGGGGACGAACAATAGGTAAATTGGTATCTATTGTAACGACCTGTTTAGTCGTTTTGAGCAGCAAATTTTATTTCTGGAAAAATTGGCTGAGACGACGGAACCCACGACAGACCGTCATGGGCACGACGGACCGTCGAGGGTGTCTCGTTCCAAAATAGTTAGAATTCTGAAAATTGGGTACTGAAATCGACTCTCTGAACTTTGTAACAGAATGGCCGGACGGACCGTCACAGGCGTGACGGACCGTCACAGACTCTTCAGAGAATTGAGTCTCTGAACTCTGTGACAGAGCAGCAGGACGGACCGTCGCAGGCACGACGGCCCGTCACAGGCTGCGTAATCCCAGGCTGGGTCGGATTTCTGTTAAGTAATTTAAGGGGCGTTTTGGACTATTCCTGCTTTAATTATAAAGTTAGGGGGTTAATGTTAATAAGTCTAACTTCTTGGGGGTTAAAAGAGGTAACCTTGAGTTAATTAGTGGGTTATTATTGCCATCTTTTATACTTAATTATATGCTAATTACGGTAAAAGAAAGAGGGTTTGAATAAGAAAAAAGAAAAGAACAGAAAGAGAGGGAGAAACGTACGATCAAGAGAAAAAAGAGAACAAAGCTTTGGGAAATTGCTTGCTTGATCAAATTCTTCAGTGGAAGTAGGTTATGGTTTTTACACTATTCGTAGTAAACTCTTAATAGCGAATTATATGTATTGGGTAGTGTTGTAAACCCTTCTATATGCTTAATTGTGTGTTTGCATGTTGTGATTATATAATTGTGATGAAATAAGCATGATGAAGCTATTGAATCTTAAATCTTGAAAAAGAAACTCTAATCTACTTTGTTAATGATGATGCCTTAGTGTAAAAGAAGGCTTGATGAACGAAAGTAGTGATATTAGGGGATCGGGTGCCACGTTCCGGTACCAGGATAGTTTATGAGGATCGGGTGCCACGTTCCGGTACCAGGATAGTATATGAGGATCGGGTTCCATGTTCCGGTACCAGGATACTATATGAGGATCGGAGTGTCACGTTCAGACACCAGGAAAGTATATGGATCGGGTGCCACGTTCCGGTACCAGGATAGTATATGAGGATCGAAGTGTCACGTTCCGACACTAGGATAGTATATGGATTGGGTGTCACGTTCCGACACCAGGATAGAATGAGGATCGGAATGTCACGTTCCGACACCAGGATAGTATATGAGGAGCGGAGTGTCACGTACCAACACGAGAGGAATAAAGATAATGAATCTTGAAAAATGTTAATATACTCAATCTAATGAACCTAATTCCAAAATGAGTATGATGAGGAGGCGTGAGTCCTCATTGATGTACTTGGTATTGTAACCAAGGGTTATGGTAATTGTAAATGCTGCATGCTAAGGATATTAGTTGATTTTATGATGTTATCTGATATATACTGTTTTCTATTTTGAGTTGGCCGATGATATCTACTCAGTACCTGTGTTTTGTACTGACCCCTACTTGTATGTTTTCTTTTTGATTATTTGTGGAGTGCAGCAAACGTGCCGTCGTCTTCAACTCAACCGCAACTCTAGCCAGTCTTCATTACTCCGGATTTCAGGGTGAGCTAATGTTGCTAGCTTGGACTTGATCTTCCTCTTCATGTCTTGATGCCTTGAAGTTCCGGCATAGACTAGCTTTTTATGTATTTTAGCGTCTTAGATACTCTTAGATTAGTAATTTGAGGATAGATGTTCTTGTGATGATGACTTCCATATTTTGGGGATAATAATAGTTGTTGAGTTTTTAGAAGTTATTGAATTGGTTTTTATTAATGAGTTTAAGTCTTCCGCATTACATTCTGTTGATATTATATTGAAATGTTAAGGTTTAGATTGGTTGGTTTGCTCACATAGGAGGGTAAGTGTGGGTGCCACTCGCGGCCCGATTTGGGTCGTGACATGTTTTGACTTAGAGGCTAAGATAAAAATGTCAAGGACTTTTGACCAAAGAAAAAGATTTGTAAGTGAGTCGAAAAAAGGGACGAAAGTCTGATATGTTGAAGAGTCGAGATATTTAGAATTTTTCACCATGAGAAAAACTTGAGAAAAGTGATGAATAATACCTCTCGTATGAATCCTTAGGGTGTAGATGAAAGTTGTATTGATTTTTGCCTACAAATTTAGATATGATTGTGACATGTGAACTAGTTTGTTACAGACTTACTAGAAGGTTATCATTGACTTTTATAAAGATTGAATTTTGATTTGGGTGATAAACAGTGAGGTATGGAAATTTTAGAATTTTCTGTGGGATTAGATCATTTAAATTGAGATAGATGAGATAAGAATGATGCACGAGGTGATATATAATTCTACATGGTTATTATAAATTTAGAGCTGAATTAATACTACTCTATTGATCGGACTACATAGAGTGTTATAATATTTAATGGTTAATAGAGGTTATGACCTTATAGTATACACAATAATTTGAGTGACCAAGAATTTTCCTAAGTATTGACATGAAGTATGTGATTGCGTCGAATGGTAGCTAAAGCATAGTATGTGGAAGTGGTGAGAAATTGAATTTGAGTGTGATTTAATGGTTTTATCTTTAAATTAGTGTTATTATCCTTGTGTGAAACTCGTATTTGTCATGAAATGCTTAAATAGAAAGAGAGATAACTATAGTTTGAATATGTATTTGATAGAAATACTTTGATACTAATTATACATTGAGAGTAAAGTAGATGATTGATGTGATTATGTTTTTTTTTGTATTTGAGTGGTTTTACATGTATCAGTTTGCCTATAAGAATTTATAAGGGAGCTACCATAAAAATTTATAGTTTTTCGATAGACTTAAGATTTATCTCATTATCGATATTATGTTTTGCCTATGTGTAGTGGAATGTGAAGATCATTGTAGTTTTATCATTCTTAAAGTTTGGTTGCAATAGCTACTAATCTAGTATTTTGATAGTGTTGTTAGAGATTTTATATGCTTTGGTGTATCGCTCGATGGGGGGGTACTAGATCATTTTCATCGTTGAATAAGATGGGTGTGTCAAGGTCCTTGATAACATGTTGCATATGTGTGTGCAATTAGTTTTGATGAATGTGGAGAATATATTTTGTTGTTAGTTGCGTTTACATACAATTATAGCTATCACTTTAATATGGATATGACCATATTTGAGTCATAGTATGAAAGGAGATGTAGCTCTCCCACTGATAAATTTGACTCATTTGAGGTAAGATCTTGATAGACTGAGCATGACATGAACAAAAGATATTAACATATTGTTGTTGGTTGTGGTGGCCTTTCTTACATTTGTATTCTTTTGATCGTTTGAAGATGAACGATTAGTAAATTTGTATCTAATGTAATGAACCATTTGGTCATTTGAGTATTAGAGATTTCTATTTCATAAAAGACTCTTTCGATAGATTCTAGATTGACATTTTGGACTATTTGTAACTATAATCATATCAGTAAGGGGTTTTTTAAAAAAATTAATATAGTTAGTGATTAAAAAAAAAACTTTTACCAATTTATAATTGATTACTTTAATAATTAGGGTTACAAAAAAAGATGAAGAACATATAATTTGTTAAAAAGAAAGAAGATGGAAAAGCATGCGAGAGAACAGATGTTGCGGCTTCTACAGAAGAAGACGATCTTAGGTAACTTTCAATTGCCATTAAGAAATTATACGGAATTATAATTGAAATTATGATGTGCATGCTTATAGGTAGGATGAATAGTAGTGTGTAGTTTCTAGAAATCATTGTTTCTTCAAGTATTATTACAGTTTAAATATTAATAAATTGAAGAGGTAAAAGTGAATTGCTAAAAAATGAGTAATTAAGGACTTTAATGTTGAAATTGACGAGGTTTCACAAGAGTAAGTACCGTTTGTTTGTTTTATTATTTTATATTATTTTTATTTTAAAGAGAAAAGCTTCATTTGGCATTGATAGCCATAAATGATGTTAAAATTTGGCTCTCGAGTAGTAAACTATTGGAAATTATTTATGGAACAAGAACACAATGAGGCTTATGTTTTGTATGTTACGATTAAAGTCATTGGAGCATTTTGTTTATTGTTTGGTTTTCGGTTATGGGGATTTTTGTTTGTTACCAAATTTTAATATATTGAGATAGTTAATTAAATATTAGGTGTATCGAGTTATTTAAATTTCCTTGAAGTTCTGCTAATTAGATGAATTAAGACTTGTAGATTTGAACTTTAGAAAATTTGATAATAAATTAGGTGAGTTGTTGGGTCTAGGTTGGACATAAAATATATGAGTATTTATAGACTAATTAATTTATAATTTAGGTTTATATATGTGATAGATGGAAAATGTTAAGAGGCATTGAGGAAAGAAAAATTATTGGAGAAGTTGCTTGTTTTACATCGGTTCATCGGTGGAGGTAGGTTATGGTTTATGTTGTTTGATGGTAAACTCTTAATAGTGATTGATAAGCATTGATGATATTGTGAAGTTTTCTATGTACTTGATTGTGTGATTGTGTGGCTTGGTCGTGTGTTTTGTGATTGGTCTGAAATCTCAAGACCATGGAATGTATAATCTTAAACCATCTCTATTGAAGTAATGCCTTGAATAAAGAAGGCTCGATGAAATATTATTAACGAAAGAAAAAATTGGTGATATTAAATGATAAATTAATGATATTATTGGATCGGAGTGTCACGTTCCGACACGGTATTCTTGGATTGGGGTGTCATATTCTGACATGATATTTTTGGATCGGAGTGTCACGTTCTGACACGGTATTCTTGGATCGGAGTGTCACGTTCCTACACGATATTCTTGGATCGCAGTGTCACGTTCTGACACGATAATATTAAAGGAAAAATATGTTGAATTAGTGGAAGATAGTCAATCTCAAAGAACTCAACTCCCACAATGTTTTGGTTTGGAGGCATGAGTCCTTATGTGTGATCTTGATACCGTTGAATTAATTGGTGCTTACTTTATTGTTATTGACACTCGTTCATGTTGTTTGTTTCTTATCACATGATAAGTGCTATAGTTGAGTTCATACTATTATTCTTTGTATATTAGTTACTGTTTTGGGTTGACTGATGATAGTTACTCAATACATGTTGCCTCGAACAGAGCCCTACTTGTTTTCTTCTTTGTTTTCCTTTTATGAAATGCAGCGAGTGTACCTATGACTTCTGATTTTCCTCAGCTCTTATCAGCCTCCCGCATATCAACTTCTAGGGTGAGCTATCCATTCAAGCTCGTGTTGGGTTCTCATGGTCATGACATGATGTACTATACTTTCGGACACATACCATTTTATTCTTTTATTTTGAAGTATTTTATTTTCTTAGACTTAGTATTGGAGATTAGATGTCTTTGATGTGATGACTTCCAGGTTTTTGGAAATGATATTTAGTAACATTTAAGTTTCCGTGTTATGCTTGTATTTTGTAATTTAAGGTAGAATTCATAGGTTCTCCCACCTAGTTAGTTATGTGTGGGTGTCACTCACGACTTGTTTTGAGTCGTGACACTATATATCCTAATTTTTCACAATTATAACAAGTACATTCTGTCAGTTTTCTTTTTGGTCTTTTGGTTTTGTAGTTTTTTACATAGTATCATTTTCTTGTTTTTTATATTTGTATTTTGATCTGTATTTTTTATTATTTCTATTTTTATATACATATGCGTAAACCCAAATTGAGGTGTTTTTTTATTTTTGCAACTTGCCAAATTTTTTACAAATATTTTTTTCATTTTTATTTCGTCTTTATGTTTTTCACATAGCTCCAAAAAACATAGTTGCAAGAATTTTATTCTAGCTCCTAAGGTATCTGTTGATTCTGCTTTGTTCCAACTTTTTATGACTTTTGAATTAAAAGGTTCTGATAATTTTGTAAAATGTAATTTTCTTATTTCTTTACTTTCTTCTGTGCAATATGTTCCTTTATCATATTATTCCTTGAATGCATATGTTTATTCATCTATGTAACACATATTATATATTGCTATTTTTATCATTATATTCCGATTTATGATTTTTTTGTATGTCGTTCTTCTACCTCTGTTGTCATATTACTAAATTCATTTCTTATAGCTACTTCATATTTCTATAATATTTCCATAGTTGTAGTAGCTAATTCGCCACTAAATTTTGTATTACTTCTTAAAGTTTTTAAACTTTCATCTGATAAGTTTTGTAACCATAATTTTACTGTTCCTATAAGTGTTCTTTTTATATATCCTGGTGTCTCTGTTATTACTATTTTGTTATCTATGAATTGTTTTGATATATCCTATCCATAATTGAATTGTTTAATTTATATCTTTCACACAACCTAAATCTAGAAAATTATGTTGTTCAGTTTTTGGTTTAGGTGTCCATCTTTTATTCAATCTTTTATCCCATATAGTTTTTTCTTTATCATAGTGTCTATAGTTTTCATTATAATATTTCAGATTTAAATTTTTTACTCCTGATGTGCTAGGTTTTTCATCCATGTCTACGCGCCCTTTATTTATTTCTAAATTTTTTGCATTAACTATATTTGCTAAAACTTCCGTATATGTTTTGCTTGTTTTCGAATGTTGTTCTAGATCATCGTTGTTTGTTTCATCAATTCTTATTTCGGGTAGATTATCTTGACTATTTTCTTCTTTTTGTTCTAATTCGTCTTTTAATTTTAATTTTTCTTTAAATTTAATTATCTCATTTGCTAATTTTGTTTTTTATTCTTTTTCTCCTTGTTTAATTTCATACATTTGTTTTAATATTTCTAGCTCTTTTTCTAGCTTTATTATTTTAATATTTTTACTTCTAATTGTTGTACTTCCCTTTTTACTTGTTTTATTTTTTCTATTTCCGTTTCTCTATCTATTTCTTCATTTTCTTTTGTTATTCTAATTATAACAGCTAAACTATCTTCTAGTTTTACCGTTTATTTTTCTAACATTAAATTTAGTTTATCGCCTATTTTCGTATATCTTCTTCCTAGATTAGAAAATATAATTTTTATTTTTAATCCATCATAGTTTTCATATGTTTTTTCATCTATCGTGTATTCTTCCTTATGCATTGATTCTATTGAAGTTTATATTGTAAACTTTCTATTTGTATTTCTATATAAATAATAGTTTTTCGCCGTGCTATTATAGATTTTTTACAAATTCTTGCGAATATGTTATTATTAAGTGTATTTTTCCTATGTCCTAATTCTTGTATTTTAGCTATAATTATTGCAGTAAGTTTTTCTTTGTATTTGTTATTCTCGTTATTAATTGTATCGTTAAATATTGAATATATATATATATATATATATATATATATATATATTCTATTTTAGATATATTATCTTTTAATTTATCTAATTTTGTGTTATCGGTTTTTGTGATATTGAGTTGTTTATATTTTGGATATAGTTTACTTAATTTTCTTCTTATTTTTATCAACTTTCTACTAGTATGTTAAATGTACATATTTAATTGGATTTTAAGCCTTAATGTCTTGTATTTCTTTATTTATTAGTAGTTTGTTTATTATGGATATTTTGGTGTTCCCTTTAGAGTATTTGCAATCTATGATATGTTTTCTTTTGACGTACTACATAATATTCTTTTTTTTATTAGTTTAAACCAGTTTCTTATAAAATTCAAGTTATAAGAAATTGACAGTGCCTGTCACCAACTACAAGCTAGTGATTAGTTCTTAGATAATAACTAGTAGTTGAGCGACTAGTTGAGTAAATTTGATTAGACAAGGAAATAATACAATATATTAGTTGGTCTTTTATTTCTTGTACAATCGAAATATTGTTTAAATTACAAAATATCAATGATGGTGGTGTGACAATTACATTCGTTAGGTTATAACTGATGAAAGGGAAAGAGACATTGGTGAAGCTTCGGTGCGCACTGGCTCTTCTAATTCAGCTACTGAGGCGATATTATCCAAATAATGCTAAACTAAAGGAATAAAATAAGCCCCCCACGAAATTTTAGATTATTCAAGACAATTTAGATATAGTTGCTAGATTATTCAGGCAGAATTGATATGTTGCTTTTTCTTTTAGATATAGCTGCTAGATGTTGAACATCAGAATAAATATTGACCTTATTCATTTGAATGATGGAAATGGAAAAGTTAATTTGCTATCACATGTTCCGATGTTGAATACACTACTTAAAAGTACCGACTAACTCCTACAAAATAACTACTAAAGATTGCTAAAATGCGGTAGAAAGTAAAACATTTTCTTTTGTCAAGTTATGAGGCAATTAATCAACATTTTTTTTCATATTTTGATCCACTCTTCTTCTGTTTTTTTCCCTCACGTGGTCTATCATCCTTTGACCTGAGTTTATTCTCGGACACTGGTTCGCAATGGTATTTATCTTTTTTCCTTGCATTGGCTCCAGAGGTACAAAATTTTGTTTCAAACCTCCGATCCTCAAGCAACCACTTCGTCCGATCAAGATTCACCCAATGCATAGGCATAATCTGCTACTTACTCCGAGTTACATAAGACAACTTCCCTTCATTAGGTACATCTCAGGGTGGCAGCGGAACCGATATTTACCGGTCCGGTCCGGTTCGGTTCTTGTTCAGTACCGGTTAGTATTGGTATGGACCGGTTCTTTCCGGTTTGAAGACACGTACCGGGACAGAAATGGGTATTTATCACTATTTACCGGTTCTAAAAATTACCGGTCCGGTTAATTTTTTATAAAAATTATATCCGTTAATAGCCGTTGGGTAACGTCTATTGGGCCCCCAACGGCTATTTGAGTAAAATTTTCAACCAATAGGAGCCCTAACCCACCCCAAACTTTTTTAATACCCTAAAGTTTTAAAAATTACACTTTAACCCATTTTTTTTATTTATAAATACCCCTAAATTTCATTCTTTTAAATCATAAAATCATCTATTCATCTTCTACTCTCTCAACTCTCTACTCTCGAATCTCTAATTCTATAATATATAATATCTTAAATTCCGGTGTTGTCTTACTTGGTCATTGGATTTTAAGTAGACGTTTGGTACATTCGTTCCAACTTTTATTTTAGGTTTCATTTATATTTAAATAATTATTTATTTATTTTGTGATTTATTATAAACATTACATTTTTTCATATTATATTTAATCTCACGTTTAATTTTTTAATATGAATTTCGGTAAAAATATTTTTCAAAAAGGAAAGGGAAAAAAAGTGCATTAGAGAGTGTAAAAAATATTTGTAACTTTATATCCTCCGATAATGCAAAAATCGGTAGTTCTTTTAAATCAAAAACTAAAAATCTACTATATTAAGAATAAATACGGATTATTTACACATGTTGATGGTACGGTTTCTACTATTGATAATAATTCAGGATTAGATCCTTATCATGAACATTTACAACGTCGCTTTGGTAATTTTGATGAGGATTTTCCTAGTGATAATGATAATGGATAATTATACTGATACGCCTACTTTTGATAATGATGATGATGATGAAACTGAGCCACCTACGACTACTAATACTCCCAGTCCCGCTCCCTTTCGTTGTCCTTCCCCTGTTCCCCCAGTACATCCTAGGCCTAAGGTAGAACATGTTAAAAAATCGGTTGTTTGGCAATTTATTACACAAAACAAAGATAAAACACAAGTTATTTGTACTAAATGTAAACATAGATTAAATCATAAAACCGTTGGCAAATCTGGTGGGACGGGACATTTGAGTAGTCATTTAATGTCTTGTTGTAAAAATGAATTTTTGCATGCTAAAGCGGTAGTGGAAGCTAAAAAACAGTACCCTCCTTCCTGAAAATGTAGGAGTAGGCGAATCTAACATGGTACAAACACAATTAAATATGTCTAATGTTTCTGGCTCTAGTTTACCACTTTCATACAGTAGAGAAAAAGATCTTGAAGAACTAGCTAAAATGATATGTGTTATGGGTTTGCCAGTTAGTTTTAATGAAAATCCCGGTTTTATACATTATATTCAAATTGTATATAATCCAAATTTTAAAGGTTTTGCTAGAAACACAATTAAAAAGGTTGTATTTGATTAACAAGCACAACATTTTCAATGGTGATAATTATCATATTAGGTGTAGTGTACATATGTATGATAACGGATGTGCGAAAGTTGAAAATGCATGTCATAAAGATTAGCAAGAACAACATATGTATGATAATGGATAGGCATAAAGATTTTCAAAATCGCTGTTTTGAATATAATCTTCCATCTAGAAAAATTTCAAAAACAGTGGCTACTAGATGGAATACTTTATATGAAATTCTTGTAGTCGCTTATGACCATCGAATACCCTTGCAAATGATTTGAAATGCTCATAATTCATATATGACATATAGACTAGATGATATTGATTGGTGTGACATAAATGAACTTATAGATTTCCTCAATGTTTTTTACTAACTACAAAAAGAATATATGTACTTTATAATGCATCAATTTGTATTGTTTTGCCTGATATTTGTACGATTTCTTCAAAATTATATAAATTAAAAAATAAACCAAGATTTCAACAAACCATTGAAAAAATGATTCTAAAATTTAAAAAATATTATATTCCTATTCCTCAAATTTATTTAACTACATGTTTGTTAAACCCTAAGTATAAATATTTAGGTGCATCAGAAATGGTTGAAAAAATGTATTTTAACTTAGATATTATTGATGTATTAGAAGAAATTCCTAATTGTCAACAAGTTAAAGATAGCATAAAAATTGAAGCTAGAAAATTGTATGATTTATATAATGCTAATATAAATTTATTAAGAGAAAATGAACCTGAAAGCTGTAGGGTTAAATTTGAAGAAAATAATATTGATGATTATTTACAATATTATCTTGAACTTTCTCATGATAATAGAAATGATTTAGATGCCTATATTAATCAAAATACAGAACCTACTGAAGATATTCTGCAATGGCGGAGAAATTGCGGCAAAGGATTTCTAAAACTAGTAATGCAAGCGTCGTCGGTAGCTTCGAAAGGCGTCTTTAGTGCAGCAAGGTTTCAATTAGGAGAACATAGGCATTCACTAGATGCCGACAGCTTGGAGATATCGGTATTATTTTGAGATTGGATAAATGCCGAGAGAAGAAATTTGGGTCGTGAACCACTACCGACCAAATTTCAAGATGACGTTGATGAAGTAATGCAGGATTATAGTGACGACGGGATCGAAGCAATGGAAGATCTTTCTATTCAACCAATTCCCGAACATGTTACTAAAGAAATGTGATTGATTTACAAAGGGATTTATATGGTGGCACCAACTATTAGTAAAAGTATGATAATTCGAGATTTAATTCAAATAGAACCCTTTCTAGAAGGTGCCTATGTAGATTAAATCTTTTAATACTCTACTAATATTTTTGTAAATGTAATTGTAATATCAAATAAATATTAATAAAAATATAGACTATTCGCCTTAATTTATTTTTTAATATTGTTGTATTAAATTTAATTTTTAATATAGTCAATTTTTAATTTTATAACTTTAAAGTTTAAATTTAAAAATTTCAAACTTTAAGAGTTTGAAATTTAAATTTTATAACTTTAAAATTTAAAATTTTCAAACTTTAAAAGTTGGAATTTAAAAATTTCAAACTTTAAAAGTTTGAATTTAAAAATTTAAAGTTTGAAACTTTAAAAGTTTGAAAATTATAAATCAAAAACTTAAAAGTTGGAATTTAAAAATTTCAAACTTTAAGAGTTTGAATTTTAAATTTTATAACTTTTAAGTTTGAAAATTTTTAATTTTTTGTTAACTTTTAAATTTTGAAATTTAAATTTTTAATTGCTGAATTATTATAATAAAAATTATATTCAATTAAAAAACTTAAATCGTTAACTTTTTATTTTTTTAATTATCGGTCCGTCCCGGTTACCGGTTTGGTACGGTCCGGTGTACTACCGATTCCCTTCCCGACCGGGATGGAACAGTACCATTTTTACCGGTTTCCCAGACCGATCCGGTACAGGTTCCAAAACATTACCGGTTCGCATAGTACCGATTCCGGTAATTACCAGACTGGTTCTCCTAGTTCTGATACCGCTGCCACACTTAGTACATCACTGTTGTTTGTTGTGGTGGTGTGTACCCTAATATATAACTCAACATCAATGTAGGTTCCTAGAGGCAACAAAGGGCTTGACGGTGTGCCATCATTGTAGAGGTCGTCGCTAGTAACAATTGTCAGTGGGATGGAAGAGATAGCGCCATGCGCTCATAAGCCATCGGAGGAAACTTTGAAAGACTCAATGTCTAGAAAAAGTTCATTGAATAATGGAGTAGAAGTACATTATTAATTTTTCAAAATAATGAACTTCTTTTCCATATTAAATCTTTCAAAGTTTCCTCCGATGACTAAGCCGATGCCGCTGTCTCTTGTATCCCATTGATTATTGTGACTACCGATGACATTTGCAATGATAGTATACCTTCGAACCAGTTATTTCCGTCATAAACCTAGATTGATGTTAGGCTGGATTTTAGGATAGAAAACCACAACACCAAACAAACATTAAATATCTATTGAAGGAAAGGTGTCCGATGTAATTCCAAGTAAGTTGCAGATTCAGAGGAAGATGACGCCTATGTGTCGGGTCAATCTAGATATGACAAAGTTGTTGCCAGAGTATTGGAGCTTTGAAACAAAAGTTTGTACAACTGGAACCGCAGCAACAATTTTTGATATATAATTTATTGAACTAGTATCCAGAGATGAATTCAAGTCAAAGAATGAGGTGGATTATTTCATTACAATAGGAAGAAAGCACAAGACAGCAAAAACTAAAATTAACTATGATGTTGCATCACCATATGAGAAAAAAAAACAGAAGAAGAGAGTCTTTAAAAGGAAAAAAATCAAAAGTATTTCTTCTAACATAGATTTTCTGAACTCCTCCATAGAGCATGTGTTGGGTTTTTATGGATAGTTGCGGATACTCGGGTACCTTCTTGTAATGGTAACATGGTTCTAGACACAAAAACAAGAATGGGATGTTGTTTTCTCAGAGTACATCACAAATCTGGCGGAGGAACCCAAATAGCTAGACTAGATAGTTTGATGCTTTTGGTACTTGGTGTTTTTGTCATTTTTTTGGTTTTTGTTATGTACTAAGTTTGTGTTATTATAAGGAGATCTGCTAATTAGATATATAGTAAAGAGGCTATTTATGGACTCCAGTTTTAATTTGTTGGAGTTGAAAGAATAATTTTATAGAGTCTCTTCTACTTTCAGGAATAACAACAAAATGTTTTACTGGAACTTGAGTTTAACCAGGATCTCAGTTCTAATATTTATTATCTCCATATTACATGACCATTCAAGAAAATATTTATATTTTTCTAGCAAAGAAAATAATGTTAATGTGAGCAAGGTGAAGGTTGATGGATTACATTCTCTTTGATTGAGATCACTTACAAAACATCTAAGGCAGATGACGCAAATTTGGCAAAAAATAGTCGAAATGATTTGCATGAGGATGTTGCAAGAAATCTAAAGCATTAAAGAACTCAAAAGTTGTGCTTTATGAGTCAATTTCCAAGATAAAAAGCTAAATTGAAGAGGAGTAGTGTGAATGTAGACATTGTTTAGTGGACTCCATGCTTGGTGAGTCAGATATAGTTGGTGTTGCACTAAAGGATGAGGGTATCAAGATTTTTCAAAAGAAAATATGTCTCAAGAAGATGATTGTAGGTTACAGATGAATAACATAGATATTAAAAGTCCTAAAGGATCAAAGGTGTTTAGTGGAAATCAAAAAGCTATAAGAAGGTCCATGTAAATTGAAGTTACTGTTTTGCATGTAACAGAGAATATATTTGATAAAGAACAACAATCATGTACAGAGTGTTAGGACGGAAAATAAGCATGTGTAAATGTGGAAGCTAGCAAAGCAAACCTCGAAAGACCACGAGTAAGAAGACAACGAGAAATATACCAAAAGACACTAAGATTTAACGTGGTTCGGTCAGCCGACCTACATCCACAAAAGAGATGAGCAATCCACTATAAACATGAGCGTACAAAATACAGAGAGAAACAACCTCAACCAATTCACTCGAAATACATGGGAGGTTCACACAAGTGATAACGTATCAAGCTTGTGACCCATAAATTCTTCCCCTAACCAAAACTCTCAAAGCCCTTAAAAGTACATTGTGAATGCTGATTAAGTTAGAAGGAACATGCCTCTATTTATAGAGTCCTAAACCTTTTCCTACCAGAAAAAAGGATTAGTCAATTCAAAACTTTTTCCTAAAAGGAAAACCTATTTATGGTAAGAAATCAGGGGAAATAAACCCAACAATTCTCCCTCTTGGCCTGAATTTCTGACAAAATAAATTTGTCCACCTTCTTTACTTAATCTTCAACAACTTGCTTCTCCTCTCCGTAATCTCCTTTGCAAAATTTATGTCTCAATTGTTGGGAAAGACAAGGCACTAACAAAGAATGTCTGACAGGATAACAACGGAAGAATACCCAAGTCTATACTTTCCCTTCTCAATTTGAACCAAGAGAAGACAAACAACCACAAGCAATTTGATAGTAAGACAGCAAGTAATTCAACCAAACAAATATAACAAGGCAATAATAAATTAATCACACAAGACACCAAGATTTACGTGGAAAACCCTTCAATGTGAAGAGTAAAAAACTACGGGACCTAAAGCTCCACTATAATCACCAAGAGTTACTATATTGTTCTCCAAAATTTTCAACAAAACAAGTGCCAAACAACGAGCAACAACAAAATAAGATTGCACCAAATCTAAAGAATTAAAGGAGAAAAATCACCAATTTTGCAGCTACTGTTCACGACAGCGAAATTGAAGCTGCAGGACACCAAATCCAACTCTGTCAGTTCTTAATTAAATATTGAGATGAAAATAATATGCAGTCAAAAAATCAGCTCAATCGGACAACAAATGAAGTTGGAATCGCAATTTAAAGTTGGCTGTTAGGGCTGAATTTTGAGTGCGAAAACTGTTCTCTTTCTCTCTTTTTGGCTGCTAAAAAAATTCTCTGTGTATATGAAAATAAGACCTAAATAGGCTTATATTTGCCTCATAAGAATGGGCCTATGGGCAAAAATGGGGTGGTCCAAATTGGGCTTTTATTTATCCACATAGGAAGGGAAAAAGGCCCACAACCCAACAATTCTCCCCCTCACGACTATGTGGAGGAGACCGCCATCCCGGCGACCATGCAACAATCTTCAAACTTCCCTCTTGGCAAAACTTTAGTCATCATATCGAAACCATTGTCATTTTTATGAATCTTTTCAAGCTCAAGCAACTTAGAATCTAACACATCTCGAATCCAGTGGTATCTCACATCAATGTGTTTAGACCGACCATGGAACGTAGAATTCTTGCCAAGATGTATAGCACTTTGACTGTCACAATAAAGCACATACATCTCTTGAGCACAACCAAGTTCCCCCAAGAATCTCTTCATCCAAAGAAATTCTTTACAAGCTTCAACGACAACAATAAGCTCAGCTTCTGTAGTAGATAGAGCAACACATTTTTGCAACCTAGATTGCCAAGACACAACTCCCCATGCAAAAGTAACCAAGTACCCTGAAGTAGACTTGCGAGTATCAAAATCACCAGCCATGTCTGAATCAGTTTAACAAAAAAGAATAGGCTTCCCTATACCAAAACACAAACTCAAACTAGAAGTGCCACAGAGATATCTCATAACCCACTTCACAGCATTCCAATGTACTCTTCCCGGACTAGAAAGAAAACGGCTAACAACTCCAACAGCGTGAGCAATATCCGGTCTTGTACAAACCATCGCATACATCAAACTACCAACAGCTGAAGCATAAGGAACTTTCTTCATATCTTCCTTCTCATCATCACTAGAAGGACACTGTTTCGTGCTCAATTTGAAGTGCATAGCTAAAGGTGTACTGACAACCTTAGCTTGGTCCATGCTGAATTTGCGAAGTACTTTCTGAATTTACTTCTCTTGTGATAATACCAATTTCATAGCAAAGGACTTACTCAACTCTTGCTTCAACTTATGAATCCTGCAAGTAATATGACCAACAACAAGCATGTCATCAACATAAAGCAACACAATAATAAAGTCACCATCGGAGAACTTTTGCACAAAAACACAATGGTCTGAAGAAGTCTTCTTGAAGCCCTGCTGACTCATAAAAGAACCAAACTTCCTGTACCACTGCCTGGGAGCTTGTTTCAAACCATACAAGCTCTTCTACAATTTGCAAACATAATTCTCTTTACCCTTGACTTCAAAACCTTCCGGTTTCTCCATATAAATTTCTTCATCTAAGTCACCATTGAGGAAAGCAATTTTAACATCCATTTGCTCAACCTCTAAATCTAGACTTGCAACCAAGCCTAGAACCACACGAATGGATGACATCTTCACAACTGGAGAGAATATCTCATCAAAATAACTCCCCTTTTCTGATTAAATGCCTTGACAACTAATCTAGCTTTGTACCGTGGAACTGGATTACCATCTTCATGTTTCACCCGAAAAACCCACCTGTTTTTTAAAGTTTTTGTCTTTAGGTAACTTAACCAAATCAAAGGTATGATTATCATGCAAGGATTTAATCTCATCTTCCATAGCATCAAACCACATTTATTTTTCTTCACTTTCCATGGACTCATCAAGACTCTAAGGTTCTCCCCCGTCAGTCAAGAGTACATACTCATTGGGAGAATAACGAGATGAAGGAATTCTCTCTCTACTAGATCGTCTGAGAGAACTCTCTGGAGCATCTATAATTGGTTGTTGGACAACCACATCATCTTAAACTGGAGCATCAACAACATCATGCCGGTCATTCTGAACATGATCACCATCTTCATCATCAACTTGATTTTCATCATTATGAAGATTTTTTTCCGGTGCAATAGTCAAAGGAACTCGATTAACATCAACTAAGTTCTCACTACTCTGAAAATTAGCCTTGTCAGCTTTGTCAAAATCTTCAATTGTTTGGTCTTCTCAACAGGATCATAGAAACGATTGCCAAATTCATTTTGACCATAACCAATGAAGATACACTGCCTAGTTTTAACATCCAACTTTGACCTTTCATCCTTAGGAACATGTACAAACGCTTTACACCCAAAGACTCTAAGATGATCATAAGAAACATTCTTACCAGTGCAAACTCTATCAGGGACATCACCATCTAAAGTAACAGCAGGAGATAAATTGATAAGATAAGCAACAGTATTAAGTGTGTCTGCCCAAAAGCAATCTGACAGCTTAGCATCTGAAAGCATACATCTAACCCTCTCAACTAGAGTTCTGTTCATCCTCTCTGCTAAACCATTTAACTGAGGAGTCTTTGAAGGAGTTTTCTGATGCCTAATACCCTGCTCTCTGCAATATCTATCAAAAGGACCAATATACTCACCACCATTATCTGAGCGGATGCATTTCAATGTCTTCCCTGTTTGTCTTTCAACCAAGGCCTGAAAACTCTTGAACACATCAAGTACTTGATCCTTGGACTTCAAAGGAAATACCTAGAGTTTGCGAGAATGATCATCAATAAAAGTGACAAAGTAAAGTGCACCACCATGCGATCTTACCTTAAAAGGACCACACAAATCAGAATGTACCAACTCCAGCAAATCAAGCTTTCTTGAAGGCGGATGACTCTGAAAAGAAACTCTTTTATGTTTACTAGCTAAGCAATGAACACATTTCTTCAACTTTGCTTGTTTCACTCCAGAAAGCAAAATTTTCTTAGCCAAACTATCAATCCCCTTCTTGCTCATATGACTCAGCCTTCAATGTCATAACTCTGATGATGTATCATTCTCCACCAAATTTACTGAGTGTCTGTACATGGAGCCCTGAAATACATACAAGTTAGACAACTTGTCATCACGGGCCACAACCATCAAACCTCTAGTAAGCTTCCACTGGCCAACACCAAGTGTATTAACATAACCCTCATCATCAAGATATCCCACAGAAATCAAATTCAAGCGAACATCTGGAGCATGCTTGACATTATTGAGAACTAGTTTGGAACCATTGTTACATTCCAAACAAACTTTCCCAATGCTAATAACTTCAACTTCATGATTATTTCCCATCTTCAACGTTCCAAAATTACCTGGAGTATAAGAAGAAAATAATTCCTTCTTTGGCATGACATGAGAAGTAGCACCAGAATCTACAAACCAGCTAGACTCATTACGAACAAGATTAATGGCATTTGCATCACAAGAAACAAGAAGATTATCATTAGCAACAATAGCAACACGATTTTCATTATCGCCTTCTCTCTTTTGTTGTCTCATATCTCTCTTGTGCTTGTAACAATATTTCATGATATGCCCATTCTTGTGGCAATAATCACATGTAATATTCTTGTATTTAGACTTTGACTTGCTTCTACTTTTACCTCAATTATTCTGACCTCAGGAATTGTTTCTCCCCTATCTTCAGTAACCAAAACATCGAAGTGTGAAGCTGAAGAAGATGAGGCTTGAGATATTCTTCTCATTTCTTCATTCAAGACACCACTCTTAGTATATTTCATGGTTACAACACCATTGGGATCAGAATTAGTCAAAGAAACTGGAAGAGTTTTCCAAGAGTCTAGCAGTGTATTAAGAAGCCAAAGTCCCTGTATCTCATCATAAAACTTTACACCCATTCCGGACAACTGGTCAAGAACACCCTGAAAATCATTAATATGATCAGAAATAGGAGTGCCCTCTTTATACCTGATATTCAATAATTGTTTCAATAGGAACAACTTGTTGTTGCCAGTCTTCGAAGCATAAAGTGTCTCGAGCTTGTCCCACAAATTTTTGGCATGTGTCTCATTCACAATATGATTTCTAACATTATCTTCAACCCATTGTCTAATATAGCCACAAACCTGTAGATGCTCAAATTCTCATTCTTCATCATTCAAAGACTGAGGCTTATTAGAAGCAAACAAAGGTAAATGCATCTTCTTGACAAATAGAAGATCTTTCATCTTGCCTTTTCAAATATGATAGTTACTACCATTTAAACACACCATTTTGATCATATTTTCCTCCTCATTCAAAAATACAATCAACAATAACCAATGCTCTGATACCACTTGTTAGGATCGGAAATAAGCAGGTGTAAATGCGGAAGCTAGCAGAGCAAACCTCGAATAACCACGAGTAAGAAGACAACGAGAAATATACCAAAAGACAGAAAGATTTAACGTGGTTCGGTCAAACGACCTACGTCCATAAAGGAGATGAGCAATCCACTATAAACATGAGAGTACAAAATACAGAGAGAAACAACCTCAACCAATTCACTCAGAATACATGGGAGGTTCACACAAGTGATAACGTATCAAGATTGTGACCCATAAATTCTCCCCCTAACCAAAGCTCTCAAAGCCCTTAAAACTACATTGTGAATGCTGATTAAGTTAGAAGGAACATGCCTCTATTTATAGAGTCCTAAACCTTTTCCTACCAGAAAAAAGGATTAGTCAATTCAAAACCTTTTACTAAAAGGAAAACCTATTTATGATAAGAAATCAATGCAAATAAAACCAACACACAGTGGTAGAAAAAGTGTGAAAATTGAGAATACACATGATAAGGACTCTGGAGTAAGTAGAATGAAACAGAAGCAACAAACTCAAGTTGTTGCTGATGTTCTCTTCGAACATTGGAAGGGTCACAGAGTAGTCTTGGAAATAAAGGATTTGATTCTAATATCCTCATTCAATCATCACATGTTTCCATAATTTCTATAAAATTTAAATGTCATTTGAGGAACAATAATGGATCATCGCATGCAACAGAAAGGGAGTCAAGTTTTAGGAAGTTGGTCGGAGATAGACATTACAAAATGAGTTTATCAAAAGGGATAGATGTCATATAAATGTTGAATGTTATGGGAATGGTGACTTCTCACCAAGAGAAAAAGACTCCTTTTTGGAGAAGTTAGACCACACTTTAAGCAACTTTATGAGTTCTTAGAAACATGTAGGAATTGACACACTCAAAGCAAGAACACACCAATTATTATAGCCATTAACTCTATAGAAGAGAAATAATAGTGGTAATCAGTTCAAATGTAGGAATAAGTACTATTATATGTCAAGCAATTACTGTAAGTCCGTTCACTCTTTCATAAAAAGAGTGAACCATCCTAAATAGCGACCTGATTCAGGAACAATTCACTATCTTTAATAGGGTCCACTCGTTTTCATAAAGTGATCCAATTTGATATGAAGTATTTGAAGCAATCTACTTTCCATTTTTAGAGCATTTTCCTTTCTATTTGTTCTGATGTTCAACAAATTAGCATCTGTTGTTAAAACCAAAAGGAACATTATAAATTCTACCCGCATTATATGAACAAGTATAAAATCATAAGATTGTATTGACAAATGCTATAAATTACCTAAACTGGTAAGTTTATTCCTCGAGTTGAGCATTACATAGATACTATTTCCTCAGTAGCTGCATTAGTAGAGGCAGAATACACATATTCTTCACCAATTTCGTCTAATTCACTTGCATCAACTAAACTTATGGATGATATTATGTAACACCACCACCATTTTTGATTCAAAATATCTAGACGAGGAAGTTTCTCCTCGGGATTATTGTGTGATCCAGAAGGTGAAGAAATAATCATGTCCTGCTTTCTGACCTTAACAACATATCAACTGCATCATGAAGAACGACAAACAAATATATTGGGTTATTTTCAGATCAGTACAGTGGATTATTTCCTTGTTTGATCTAATGAATTAATTTCTCAATTGGTCACTCAACTACTAGTTATTATCTTAGAATTAAAAACATTATTTATTAAAAAAATTGAATCAATATATAAATGTATACACATCTTGAAATTAATAGTGTAAGTGAAACAACAAAAGATAAGTAACTCACGCTTATAATTAAGCAGTCATAACAATGATTTTATATTACTTAATTAGGTAAAGGGGAAAGGAAAAAAGCACAAAATAAATCAATGTACACAAGATAACAAAACAGACTAACCATATAAAAAATTGTTGGCAGTCACGATTCTTTTCATCAACCCATTATTAAATTAGAAGGCGTTACAATCAAACAAATTTTCAGATTACCAGCGTAGACTTCTACTAATTCCAATGCACCAGCCACACCCCCTATGGATCATCCGAGTAACCTGCTTTCCAGCTTGCACAAATATGACTTTATTATTGTCCAATCAAAGTCTCTCATTACGCTCTACCCCAATTTCTACAATCTTCCAATTGAATCGCCTTGTTTGTAATTTAGAAAACAACATCACCCCACTAGTTTAATGTGGCATTCGTTAATTGCAATGTTAAGCTCTTGTAATAGAATATATGCCTTCACTTAACAAGTAATGGACCAGGTCCTTTCTTACTAAACTAATGAATAGAAAGAAAGTTAAATGCAGTAAAATCAACACGATGATTTTACGTGGAAACCCCCTTGCTTAAGGGAGTAAAACCACGACCTGTCTCACAGGATTTTCAATCGTTTTCACTAATCTTCAAAAGCAAAAGTAAAACACGTTTACACCAAGCGTAAGAAAGAGTTATCAATCTTACAGTTAAACAATAGTCCTCTATTGCTTAACAAGCCTAAGTAGAAAATAATCTATCCACTAAGCTATCCCACCTGGACAACCTAGACTTCTAACACAACACACCAATTCCATTATAGATTCAGGAATGGTTTACAGTTTAAAAACAAGAGAATGTATTCCTAAACAACTAGACGAAAAGCTCCAGATATTGCCGTTGTTCTTGGAATAATTCTACCTTTGCTTTGTAGTAGCCTTTGCAAGAGTTCTTGAAAAGTTTTTATCAAGTTGCAAAAACTAAACGAAATGTTTAGGAAAGTGCCTTTTATATGGGCAAGTCACTTTCCTAAACCTCTTTGCCATTGGCTGGAAAAGTCACACTTTTTGACGCCATCGGGAAGTGTGCACCTACTTTTTGTACTGTCTCCAGCTGACAATCAACTGGCTCCTCATCATGAGAGCATGGTACCTCTACTAGGTCCCTCGGTTTGTTTCATCTACAATACTCAAACAAGAATCCTGCAATAGTCAATTAAGAAACTGGTACCTTTACAAGGTCCTCAAGTTTGTCAAATCATCAAAACTACAAAAAACATTTTCCCCCTTTTTGATGATGACAAACTCTGAAGCCATGATCTAAGATCCTCTCCAACTTTGTTCACCCTTTTTATATTCCCCCTCACTGTACATTACCCCTCACAGTATGTTCCCCCTCACTAAACATTCCCCCTCACTGTATGTTCCCCCTCACTAAAATATCAATTAGCTACACACAGTTTTACTTCCCCCTTTCGGCATCATAAAAAAGAGACGCAATAAACCAATGATGTGAGCAGAAACACTGAACAAGATCAAGGCTAAAAAGCAACTAATCAGTAAAGAAAAAGCATGCACAAGAGAAGATAATTAGAACAACACATGAATGAATTAACCAGTACGCCATAATAACATAAATATATTAGAACCAAACTGAACATTCTTCAACACATTGAAAAGCCACAAAAAAAACTTGACACAAGGGGGGGGGGGTTGTTCAACAAACTAGGAAGAGGGAGGAGGATGATACAGGGATTGGATAACAAGAGTGAGTTGTGCATTGGCAACATCATTGTCTTTGATGGCCTTTTCTTGCAGGGCAGTTATCTTCGCCTTCAACTCAGTATTCTCTTTCTCCAGAGCTTGAACCACTGAAGAACCAGGTCCCTCACTTTGTGCAGTAAGCAGTTCTGCTTTGAGTATAGCAATCTCTGCCTCTTTACCACTTAACCGCACAGTAAGATCCTCAACCTCATGCTTAAGCTGCTCCTGATCATCAATAAGTTGGGCCATTTTGCTCTTTTGATATACTCTTCCTTCAATGCATTCGCACTCAACCAAGGTACTTTCAGAGATAGTCTGCTTAACTGTCCTTATTTTTCCCACACTAAGAGGAATTTGAAAATGCTTGAATACCTCCGTAAGAAAGTATCCATAACCCATTCCGTGAACACCTTTCCTCTCAATGACAGTTTTGTGGATATGCTCAAGCATTAGACCAGGTAGGTTCAAGGCCTCGAAGTTGCACAACATCTCCATCACAAACAAATCAGCAGTTGCTACTGTCCTCTTTTCAGTGCGAGGAAGGAGAACTTTGTTGATGAACTCAAAAACCAACTGATACTCACTCTTCATGATTTTTTATAAATCCCTGCAACCTTAGTTGTGGGTGTCTTAGAAATTACAGCAGCAAACTCAGAAGAGCAAGTTCTACCCAGTACAGACCCGGTCCCCTCTCTAGGCACCCTGAGAATTTTGCTCAACACACCCTCATCTAAACATATAGCAATGTTATTTACTCGTGTGAGGATGATCCCATCGTCCTTGAATTGAATATTACAGTAAAATTCACGTACTTCTTCTTCATGGAGAATGGGAAATTTCCTGTTGAACAAGTGTAACCAAAATTGGATCTCAACCATATCGTGAAGAGAGTCCATGCCAGGAAGAGTTATGATCCCCATATCAAAAATTCTTCTTGCCAAAACATCTTGGTTTCTCAGACTGTCAACCACCTCCTGCATGTTGACACTCTCAACTTTCCTGGCTTGGGAACCAGGTCCCTGTGACCGCTTTCTCTTTTTTCTCAGATCTCTTCCCTTTTGACTTTGTTTTTTCAACCTTCTCTGTAGCCTTTCCTTTCTTCTTCTATGACCTCTTTTTCTTAATTTTCTTTTCCACTTCTTCTCCAGACAACTCAACCACATTATCTTTAGGTAATTTAAAATTTGATACCTTGAAGGTTCTTGCACTTTTAACTGCAGCAGTAGAACGTGCACTCGCCTTCAAGGCATCAACCATCAACTTTTGAGCAGCAGACCTAGTAGTAGGTCGTCTCCTAGGGGCCTCCTCTCCAACCTTCTCTTTTCTTTTTCTAGATTTTCCCCTTTCTCTCCTCTCAACCTTCCATTTTAAAGGTTCTTCCTCGCTTGCAGACTCAGATGAAGACGAGGAAGAGTACCTTCCCAAATCAGGGGTCTTATCAAAGATAGATTGAGTGGGTCTTACCTCTTCTCCTTCCAAGACTTCAATATGCTCTGCCCTTGCTTCTTCTCGCATCATTGCCAAGCTTTCAATCATGAGCTCTTCACTCGCTGCCAAAATGTTTTATTCAGAAGCCTTGTGCTTGGGTAGATCCCCTTCAAACATATTGTCAGGAAACATGTCTTGAAACAGACCAGGTCCGGTAGGCACGAAAGAATTATTTAGATCTATGGAGAAAAAGGGGTTATCAGGGGTGTCTTATTGAGAACTGGAAGAAGGAGGAAGTCTGGCTTGTGTATTGGTCGGAGAATAGAAAGCAAGAGGCTCGATTTCACTGAGAGCATTCAACATTTGATTGGAATAGGATGAAGGAGAAGACATGGTTTTCACAATAGAAAGTATTTAGCTTGAATCAGTGAAGAGAAGAAAAAGAAGACGAAATTTGCCTTTTGAGTTTTTGCTAAAACCCTTCATGAACAGTAAGAAGAAGTTAAGAAACAGATGAGAGTTTCAAAAAGAAGTAAGGTTATTAAAGAAAGTAAAAAGGTGCCAGGTCCGTGATTGGATGCGTCGTTTAAGAGAGAAACGATGGGACTGATTAGTCAGAGTAACCGATGGCTGACACGTGGCATTATCAACAGTCATATTATTTCAGTTTCAATTTAATGTACAAATGCTAACCTTGACAGGCACCAGGTACCATAGCACAATTAAGCTTCATTCCTCAGTTGTTCTAGTTGCTTCTCTTGCTAAGCAGGTCCTCACTGAAATTATACCTATAGAAGGTACAAAAAGGGATCTTTGTTCAGATATTAAAGATTCACACAAAGGATACCTGCACTGCAATTTTAACCATCAAGGGAGTTCAACTGTTGGAAGCTAATAACATCACTTGGAGATCAACATCCCCAACTTCAATCAATTTCTCTCAAATTGATCCTTGGTGAGGGCTTTGGTAATGATATCTGCAATTTTCTCCTCCGTAGGACAGTAAGTAAGCACAATATTTCCCTTCTCAACATTGTTTCTAAAAAAGTGATGTCTAACATCAATAAGCTTAGTTCTCTTATGGTGGACTGAATTCTTTCCCATACTAACAGCACTTGTGTTATCACACATAAGAGGAATTGCTTTGATGTGAATCCCAAAATCCTCCAAGTGTTGCCTGATTCACAGCAACTGAGAACAGCAAGCTAAAGCAGCTACATATTCTGCTTCAGTAGTTGAAAGAGCCACAAAGTTCTTCTTCTTGGTACCCCAAGAGATAAGTGATGATCCAAGGAAATGAGCCATTCCAGAGGTACTCTTCCTGTCAACTTAATAACCTGCAAAATCAGCATCTGCAAAACCAACCAGATCAAAAGTGTCACTTGCAGGATAGAAGAGAACCTGGTCCCCTATTTTCTTCAAGTATCTGAGAATACGTTTTGCAGCCTTCAGGTGTGAATCACGAGGACATGCTTGAAACCTAGCACACATTCCAACACTATACACAATATCAGGCCTGCTAGCAGTCAGATATAACAAGGAGCCACTGATTCCTTTGTACATTGTCTGATTTACAAGGGGATCAGATTCTTCTACTATCATCTTGGAATTTGTTCCCATAAGAGTATCACTAGGTTAAGAATCAAACATATTGAATTTCTTCAGCAGCTGTTTGATGTACTTCTCCTGGCATATTGAAATCCCATTTGATGATTGCTTGATTTGAAGACCCAAGAAGAATGTCAACTCACCCATCACGCTCATTTCAAACTCCTTTCCCATTAAAGATGAGAATTTTTCACACAAATGTTCTGAAGTAGCTCCAAAAATTATGTCATCTACATAAACTTGAATGATAAACAATTCTTGTTCTCTTTTTAATAAGAACAAAGAATTGTCTATCTTGCCTCGTTTGAAACCATTCTTTACCAGAAACTTTGACACCTTTCATACCATGCTCTTGGAGCCTGCTTCAGACCATATAGTGCCTTATTCAATCTGAACACATGATTTCGTAGCTCTACATCTTCAAAACCAGGAGGTTGCCTGACAAACACCTCCTCTTTGAGATCTCCATTCAGAAAAGCACTCTTCACATCCATTTTGGTACAGCTTGAACCCCATGAATGCAGCAAAAGCTATTAGAATTCTAATAGGTTCCATTCTGGCAACAGATGCAAAGGTCTCATCATAGTTTATTCCTTCTTCTTGATTGTATCCTTGCACCACCAACCTGGATTTATTTCTAGTAATCACTCCATTTTCATCAAACTTGTTTCTGAAAACCCACCTAGTTCCAATTACCGTTCTTCCTTCAGGTCGAGGAACCAGGTACCATACCTTACTTCTTTCAAACTGATGGAGTTCTTCTTGCATAGAATTGATCCAGTCTGCATCACCCAATGATTCTTTAACATTCTTGGGCTCAATAGATGATATAAATACTGAGAATGCAACTAGATTTCTTGTTTTTGATCTAGTATGAATTCCAGAATTCAAAGGAGAAATGAGATTATCAAGAGGATGTGATGAGATATGCTTCCATCCTGACCTTTGAGCAGATTGATTTGGATGATCTGCATGCTCTTCTTCATCAAGAGTGAGATCATTTTATGGGGAGTCTAATGTATTTTGGCTGGAATTTTGAGTAGTACCAGATACCATATTATCTTTTTCAACATCAGCAGCCTCTTCAGATAAACTATGATTCTGATCATCACAGTCATTGTTCAGTTGTTGATCTACATCAGCTTTACCTCCTTCAGACTTCTTTGATTTGAGCATTTTCATCACATCATCATCATCATTTGATCCATCATTCTTCAAGCTTCCATCTTCATCAAATACAACATGAATGCTTTCTTCAATGCATTGTGTTCGTTTGTTGAATATTTTGTAAGCCTTGCTGGATGAAGAATATCCAACAAACACTCATTCGTCACTTCTGGGATCAAATTTTCCCAGATCATCCTTTCCATTATTTTGCACAAAACATCTGCATCCAAATGCTCTAAGATAGCTCAGCATTGGCTTTCTGTTGTTGATTAGTTCATATGGAGTGTTATTCAAGATAGCTCTTATTAGACACCTGTTGGTAACATGAAATGCTGTGTTAACAGCTTTAGCCCAGAAACTTTGAGGAAGATTTTATTCAATAATCATAGTTCTTGCAATGTTCACCAAGGTTCTGTTCTTTCTTTCCACTACTCCATTTTGTTGAGGAGTTCTTGAAGCAGAGAAATTGTGGCTCGTACCATTTTCCATACAAAATCTATCCAGTGTTGAGTTTTCAAACTCTGTGCCATGATCAGATCTAATGCTGGAAATAACTTGATTCAATTTGGTTTGAATCATTTTGAAGAATACCACCAACTCTTCAGCTGTGTCTGCCTTTGATCTCAAAAATCTCGTCCAGGTGTATCTTGAGTAATCATCAACAATCATCAAAATGTACTTCTTGCCATTTGTGCTTTGAGTCTTCAAGGGTCCACACAGGTCCATATGAAGCAGCTCTAGTGTTCTTGATGATGTTACTTGATTTTTGGGCTTAAAAGATGATCTGATCTGTTTTCCTTTAACACAAGCTTCACAGATTTTATTTTCAGCAAACTTCAGTTTGGGCAGACCTTGGACCAGGTATTTAGAAATCAGTTTGTTCAATAAAGAGGAGCTTACATGCCCCATCCTACGATGCCAAAGATCAGCATTCTCATTCTGAGCACTAAGACATGTTAGGTCATCTCCATGAGATGTTTCTAAGTTTGCCACATACATATTTTTACTTCTGTGTGCAGTGAGAATTACCTTGTTTGCAGTTAGACTCATCACAGTGCATTTCTCAGAAGTGAATTTGACCTCATTTCCTTTGTCACAGATTTGTGACACACTTAGCAAGATGTACTTCAACCCATCCACATGGTAAACATTGTCAATTGAATCTTCAAGAGATCTTCCTACTTTGCCAACTCCCAAAATGTACCCCTTCTTGCCTTCACCAAATGAGACACCTCCTCATTGGAGGGTCTTGAGTGAGAGGAAGCTCTTTATATCACCAGTCATATGCTTAGAGCAACCACTATCCATATACCAACATTGACTGCTGCTCCTCTCACTCACCTGCACCAAAAATCACTTGTTAAGCTTGGGAACCCATTTCAGCTTGAGTTCCCGGTAGGCAGACAAAGGCGTGATTAGATTGTATTTGATCCAATATGGTAGATTTTGAAGCTTTCTAACAAAGGACATAGGAGCAGGGACAGATTTTTTCTTTGAAAATCTGTGAGTTGAAACATGCTTTGGAGGACCAGGTCTCTCTTTTGGTACATTTTGCCTTTCAGCATAATTAGAGAACCTTTCACAGGAGTTTCTCCAGCTAGCACACTCATCCTTCAAATGTCCATTCTTACCACAATGAAGACACATCAGATTGTCAGACACAAACACTACTTACTATGAGGATTATAAGGAGTAATTATGTTCAGACTTCCTAGTCCTTTCTTATTGAAATTACTCTAATTTGTTGCATTTGACAGTAACTTTGAGGATTTGGTCCACTTAAGGGATTTTTCAAGTTCTTCCTTAAGTTTCACAATATCCTGTTCTAATTTATTACTCTTTTCAAGCGAGAGACCAAGGTTTTTCTCATATTTTTTCAATTTTTCTTGAATTTCAGCTTGCAAACCATTTGACATTCCATTCAGCTTTTCAGCTTCTTCAGTAATCTAATTCAACTGGTTCTTAAGTTCAAAGTTATTTGACTCTAGAGACACCATTCTTGATATTTTCTCTTCAAGTTTAACTTTGTTTTCAGTCAAACTGTCAAGTTCAACATTCATGGTGTCTCTTTCAGATGTTAACTCTATCACAGAATCAATCATGACTTTTGCCAAAGTTCTCAATTTTTTAAGAGTATATTTGTCCAAGTCATTTTTCATATCTACAAGAGTTACCTGATTGTCCTCTTCTACTTCTTCTGTGTGGGCCATGAGAGCAAACATTTCATTGAAGACAGTTTCCTCCTCATGTACAGCAACCATGGACACATCTTTTGGCTCATCAGGGTCTTCTGAATCACCTGAGGAATCACCCCATGCAGCAAGATCCCTTTTGACAACCAAGTCTGCAGCAACTTTTTTATCTCTCTTGCCAAGTACCAGGTCCCTTCTATTCTCGTTGTCACTTCTTGGTTTTTGATAATCCTTGCTTTTATTCTTGAGCAAAGGACACTCTCTGATGAAGTGCCCAACTTTTCCACACTAGTAGCAAGTGTCACCTTGAGCAGCATTTCGAGTACCATTTGTTCCTCTTTTATAAACTTTGTTTTTCCTCACAACTTTTTAAAATCTGCTGATGAGATATGCCATATCATCATCACTTGAATCTTCATCTGATTTATACTTCAGCATCAATGACTTGTCCTTCTTAGCTTCCTTCTTTGATAAATCGTAATTCCGATTCATCTCACGTGTCTTCAGATTACCAATCAAAGCATCCATAGTCAGCACCTTCAAATCCTTGGCTTCTGTAATGGCATCAACCTTGCTCTCCCATGTCTTTGGAAGAATTCGAAGCACTTTCCTGACTTGTTTGGTCATGCTTATAGGTTCACCCAGACTTCACAGCTCATTTGTAATGGAAGAAAACTTGGTGAACATGTCATGTATTGTTTCTCCTTCCTCATTTTAAAGTTCTCATATCGTGAGGAAAGTATGTCAATCTTAGATTCTTTGACTTGTTCAATTCCTTCATGTGCAGTCTTTAAGAAGTCCCAAATTTCTTTAGTAGACTCACAGGCTGACACTCTGTTGTACTCATAAGGTCCTATCCCACAGACAAGAAGAGTTTTAGCTTTGGAACCTTTTTCAATCTTTTTCCTGTCAGCCTCATCATATTTCTGCCTAGGCTTTGGAATAGTATTGGTCTTCTCTCCATCCTTTTCTTCCATCATCAAAACAAATGGTCCATCCAGTACAATATCCGCTGTCTTCATCAATGAGGTAGTCATGCATTCTAATTTTCCACCAACTGTAGAAATGTCCATTGAAACGGGGAGGTCTGTGTGACGACTGACCTTCTTCCAGGTTAAGTGAAGCTGCCATTCTAGAGCAAATGTCACTTCCTTGGTGTTAACCAAATAGATAGTGCCTGCTCTGATACCACTTGATAGTATATATACCTTCAGTTAACAAGTAATGGACCAGGTCCCTTACTACACTAATGAATAGAAAGAAAGTTAAATGCAGTAAAATCAACATGATGATTTTACGTGGAAACCTCCTTGCTTAAGGGAGTAAAACCACGACCTGTGTCACAGGATTTTCAATCGTTTTCACTAATATTCAAAAGCAAAAGTAAAACACGATTACACCAAACGTAAGAAAGGGTTATCAATCTTACAGTTAAGCAACAGTCCTCTATTGCTTAAGTGGCCTAAGTAGAAAACAATCTACCCACTAAGCTATCCCACCTGGACAACCTAGACTTCTAACACAACACACTAATTCCTTTATAGATTAAGGAATGATTTATAGTTTAAGAACAAAAGAATGTATTCCTAAACAACTAGACGAAAAGCTCCAGATATTGCTGTTGTTCTTGGAATAATTTTACCTTTGCTTTGTAGTAGCCTTTGCAAGAGCTCTTGAAAAGTTTTTATCAAGTTGCAAAAACTAAACAAAATGTTTAGGAAAGTGCCTTTTATATGGGCAAGTCACTTTCCTAAACCTCTTTGCCATTGGCTGGAAAAGTCACACTTTCTGACGCCATCGGGAAGTGTGCACCTACTTTCTGTATCGTCTCCAGCTGGCAATCAACTAGCTCCTCATCATCAGATCCTGTTACCTCTACTAGGTCCCTGGGTTTGTTTCATCTACAATACTCAAACAAGAACCCTACAATAGTTAATTAAAAAACTGGTACCTTTACAAGGTCCCCAAGTTTGTCAAATCATCAAAACTACAAATAACATCTTCCCCATACAATGTATTTTTGTCCAGAGGATTTTTAAAAAATACTCTAACTGCTGCAATTTTCCTCTCCCAAATATTATCCACATTAGTGCTCCCAAAATACCTTTAACAATATATTTTTCTCTTCCAATAACTCTCTGGATAATTGCAACATCTCCCCTTTACCTCAAGTTACATTGGAAGCTTCAATAGAGTTAGAGTCTTTGAAATTTTATTGGATATTCTGTATAATTATATGTTTTTCATGTTATTTCTGTATGGTCTCCTTTGCTTATTATCGTTCATGTCTTAAACAAGAATTTTGCTTTGACATAATTAATCTCACAAGTTCTCTACCACCTTAGAAGTTATGCACAATGCCACCCCAAATCCCAGCGTACCATCGAAATATGATATTTTATACTTTATACTTTGTAAGACTAGCATAACCACAGAGCTCTTAACTGGAAAAATAAATATTAAAGTATGTCACAGTTTTATTCTTACCCTCTCTATGTTTAAGGTTAATGGAAACTTCATAGTTGTCAGTTCACATTAAAAAGTCCTTCTGTATGCATGCATGACTGCTTCGAATAATGTGTTGTCTTTCATGTTATTGCATTATAACTATCTTTGTTTATTGTATTTCATCTCTAAACTTATACTTCGATCTGACATAATTAATATTGAAATCACATGGAAGAAGATTATTCATTCCAATAGAATATTATTTACAGTATAATTATAAGCCTTAAGTTAGGGTGGATCAAATTTTACAAAGAATTTTTTCATATTGACAGTTTGAACCTGAAATTTCTAGTTTAGAGTGGAGCAACCCATCCACTGCCCCACATTCTTTGATGTTTACATTTCTATTATTTGCTATATTAATCTCATCTCCTACCCCAATTAATTATTTGTGCAAATTTTCCAAGTTGAGCCACTATCACTTGAGTAGTCATAATTAACAATTAGTATTGTAACGACCTGTTTAGTCGTTTTGAACACCATATTTCATTCTGGAAAAAAAGGCTGAGACGACGGACCCAACGACGGACCGTCATGGGCACAACGGACCGTCGTAGGGTCTCGTTTCAAAACACTTAGAAAATCTGAAATTGGGTACTGAAAATCGACTCTCTGAACTTCGTAATGGAGTGGTGGGACGGATCTTCACAAGCCATTCACCCAAAATCAAGTTTCTGAACTATGCGACGGACAGCAGGATGGACCGTCGCAGGCGCGACGGCCCGTCACAGTTTGCATAATCTCAGTTGGAGTCGGATTTCTGGTTAAGTTTTAAAGGGGCGTTTTGGACTATTCCTGCTATAATTATATATCTCGTGGGTTTATATTAATAACTCAAATTCTTGGGGGTTAAAAGAGGTAACCTTAAGTTAATTCGTGGGGTATTATTGCCATATTTTATTCTTAATTATATACTAATAAGGGTAAAAGAAAGAGGGTTTGAATAATAAAACAGAAAGCACAAGAAGTGAGAGAGAGAACCGATCGAGAGAAGAGGAAAGCACAAAGCTTTGAGGATTAACTTGCTTGATTTCAATTCTTCGGTGGAGGTAGGTTATGGTTTTCATGCTTTCATAGTAAACTCTTAATAGAGAATGATATATATTGATAGATTATAAACCCTGCTATGTGCTTAATTGTATGCATGCATGAACGTGATTATATAATTGTGATTATATTAAGCATGATGAAGTTATTGAATCCCAAATCTTGATAAAAACCTAATCTCTTTTTAATGATGATGCCTTGGTAAGGGAGAAGGCTTGATGAACCTTTTGATGAGATTGATGATGCCTTGGTAAGGGAGAAGGCTTTATGAGTTGATAGAATGAGATTAGGGGATCGGGTGTCACGAACCGACACGTAGAATTAGGGAATCGGGTGTCACGAACTGACACGTAAAATTAGGGGATCGGGTGTCACGAACTGACACGTAGAATTAGGAGATCGGGTGTCACGAACCGACACGTAGAATTAGGGCATCTGGTGTCACGAATCGACACATAGATTTAGGGGATCGGGTGCCACGAACTGACACGTATATTTAGGGGATTGGGTGTCATGAACCGACACGTAGATTTAGGGGATCGGGTGTCATGAACCGACACGTAGATTAAGGGGATCGGGTGTCACGAACCGACATGTAGATTTAGAGGATCGGAGTGTCACGTACCGACACAAGAGGATTAATGAATATGAGGGAGCGGAGTGTCACGTGCCGACACAAGATAAATAAAGATAATGAATCTTGAAAGATGTTAATATACTCAATCTAATGAACATGATTCCCAAATGAGTATGGTATTGAGGCTTGAGTCCTCGTGTGTGAACTTGATGGTAATTCTTAATGATATAGTGCTTGTTGTTGCTACATGTTGAGTATCATAGTTGATTTTATGATATTACTTGGTATATATTGTTTTCTATTTTAAGTTGGCCGATGATATCTACTCAGTACCCGTGTTTTGTACTGACCCCTACTTTTATGTTTTCTTCTTGTTTATTGTGGAGTGCAGCAAACGTGCCATCGTCTTCAACTCAACAGTAATTCAAGCCAGTCTTACTACATCGGAAATTCAGGGTGAGCTAGTGCTTCTAGCTTGGACTGGATCTTCTTCTTCAAGTCTTGATGCCTTGAACTTCCGGCATGGAATAGCTTCTTATGTATTTTTTTTAGCTTTTAGAGTACTCTTAGTTTAGTCATTTGATCGTAGATGTTCTTGTGATGACGACTTCCAGATTTTGGGGAATAATAGATGTTGAATTTTAGAAGTTAATGAATTAGTCTTTATTAATGAGTTTAAGTCTTCCGCATTTCTTTCTGTTGATATTATATTGAAATGTTAATGTTTAGATTGGTTGGTTCGCTCACATAGGAGGGTAAGTGTGGGTGCCAGTCGCGGCCCGGTTTGGGTCGTGACAAACTTGGTATCAGAGCATTAGGTTCGTTGGTCTCATCACACAAGAACAGGTCTAGTAGAGTCTTAAGGAACGGTAGGGGGACACCTTTACTTTTCCTTGAGAGGCTATAAGACTTTAGGAAAATTTCACTCTTTCATTCTTTCTTTCGTGCTACTACTTGAGTCCAATTGGTATCTAGGCGATACGAATTGGTATCTGACCATCTTCACTCTCTTTCTCAGATGGTTAGAACTAGAGCAACGACTACGCCAACACCAACACCGGCCAGGCAAGAAACAACTGAGCCAGCCACTGGGGCTGTGGCTCGAGGAAGAACAGCGGCAAGGGGCCATGGTAGAGGTAGTGGGAGGACGTCTCCTAGGGGAAGAGGACGAGCGCCTAGCCCATCTGATACTAGGGCAGTGACTCCTCCACCGACTGAGGAAGTAATAAGAGAAGGGGAGGATGGGGAAACTGAACAAGTGCAGAATGAGGGATTGCCACCCCAACCTACCCCAGAGATGATCAATCAGTTTCTGGCTTATCTTAGCGAGTTATCTGATCAGGGACAGGCCCCTCCAGTGTTTTCTGCACCAACACCTCCGATTTCAGAGGTACAACATGCAGCCACTATGGCTCCTCGTATGGATGCCTCATTGGACATAGGCACGTTTCCACGTCTGACTACTGGGCCTAGAATGACAAATGATCAGCATGAACTTTTCAGTAAGTTCTTGAAATTGAAATTTCCAGTCTTCATGGGTGCGGAATCTGAGGATGCTTACGATTTTCTGGTTGACTGTCATGAGCTACTACACAAGATGGGTATAGTAAAATGGTTTGGTGTTGAGTTCGTGTGTTATCAGTTTCAAGGGAACGCCAAAATGTAGTGGCGGTCACATATTGAGTGTCTACCAACAGAGGCACCACCTATGACTTGGGCCTCATTCTCTAGCTTGTTTATGGAGAAGTATATCCCTCGGACATTGAGGGATAGGAAAAGGGATGAGTTCCTGAGCCTAGAGCAAGGCAGGATGTCGGTCAATGCATATGAGGCTAAGTTTCGTGCACTATCAAGATATGCCACCCAACTTTGTTTCAGTCCACAAGAGCGGATTCGTCGTTTTGTGAAGGGGTTGAGGTCAGAGTTGCGGATTTCAGCCTTACAGGTAGCGGCTACGGCAAAATCCTTTCAAGAGGTGGTAGACTTTGTGATAGAAGTGGAAGGAGTGAAGCCAGATGACTTCACTACGACATCGACATCAAAAAGGTTTCGAAAGAGAGGTGAGTTTAATGGTGCTTACACTAGAGGACAGGGTTCGGGAAGTTACTCAGTCCGACCAATTCAGTCTTCACTACAGACTGTAGTTGGGGGACCACCTCAGACCGGTCAACACTTCTCTGAGAGACCTATGCTTGAATCCAGAGAGTGTTACGGATGTGGGGAGACTGGACATATTAGGAGAAATTGTCCAAAATAGAGTTACAGACCCCCAATAGCTAGAGGTAGAGGTGGTCATGGTAGAGGCCGTTTTTCTGGAGGGCGTGGTGGTCGAGGAAATGGTGGTCACCAAAATGGCCGAGGTGATGGGCAAAATTGAGCCACTACATCACAACATGGTAGGGGCAACGGACAGACAAACGATAGGGCCCATTGTTACGCTTTCCCTGGGCGGTCTGAAGCGGAGGCATCTGATGCTGTCATCACAGGTAATCTTTTGGTTAATGATTGCATGGCTTCTGTATTATTTGATCCCGGATCCACATTTTCTTATGTATCTTTCGCATTTGCTAATGGTCTTAATTTACATTGTGAATTGCTTGACATACCTATTCGTGTTTCTACTCCGGTGGGTGAGTCTGTGATAGTTGAAAGGGTGTATAGGTCTTGTCTTGTAACTTTTGTGGGGAGCAATACTTATGTAGACTTGGTTATCTTAGAAATGGTCGATTTTGATGTAATTCTGGGTATGACTTGGCTTTCTCCGCAATTTGCAATCTTGGATTGTAATGCTAAAACGGTGACGTTAGCCAAGCCTGGGACAGATCCGTTAGTGTGGGAGGGTGACTACACTTCCAATCCGGTGCGTATCATCTCCTTTCTTCGTGCTAAGAAAATGGTTAGTAAAGGGTGTTTAGCTTTCTTGGCACATCTCAAGGATGACACTACCCAAGTACCTTCGATTGAGTCGGTTTTGGTAGTCCGCGAGTTTTTGGATGTGTTCCCTGCAGATCTTCCTGGTATGCCACCAGATAGGGATATTTACTTCTGTATCGATCTTGAACCGGGTACTCGCCCCATTTCTATACCCCCTTATAGAATGGCTCCCGCAGAGTTAATAGATTTAAAGGCACAACTTTAAGAGTTATTGAACAAGGGCTTCATTAGACCAAGTGCATCCCCTTGGGGTGCTCCGGTTTTGTTTGTAAAGAAGAAGGATGGGAGTTTTTGAATGTGTATAGACTACAGACAACTAAACAAGGTAACCATAAAGAACAAGTATCCTCTTCCCCGCATTGATGATTTGTTCGATCAGTTACAAGGTGCTTGTGTCTTCTCTAAGATTGACTTGAGATCCGGTTATCATCAATTGAAAATACGGGCAACGGATGTGCCAAAGATTGCTTTTCGAACGAGGTATGGGCATTACGAATTTGTAGTGATGTCTTTTGGTCTTACGAATGCCCCTGCTGCGTTCATGAGCTTGATGAATAGGATTTTTAAGCCATATTTGGACCTCTTCGTGATCGTATTTATTGATGATATATTGGTATACTAAAAGAGCAAGAAGAAACATGAAGAGCATTTGAGAATGGTATTGGAAATGTTGAGGGAGAAAAAGCTTTATGCCAAGTTCTCTAAGTGTGAGTTTTGGCTAGATACAGTGTCCTTCATGGGGCACGTGGTTTCTAAAGAAGGAGTGATGGTGGATCCTTCTAAGATTGAGACAGTAAAGAATTGGGTAAGACCTACTAATGTGTCAGAAATAAGGAGCTTTGTTGGGTTAGCTAGCTACTACCGCCGATTTGTCAAGGGATTCTCTTATATTGCTTCCCAATTGACGAACTTGACTAAGCAGAATGTTCTATTTGAATGATCGGACGAATGTGAGGAAAGCTTTCAGAAGCTCAAGACTTTGTTGACTACCGCACCTATCCTTACCTTGCCAATAGAGGGTAAGAATTTCATTGTTTATTGTGATGCATCCTATTCTAGTTTGGGTGCAGTACTAATGCAAGATAAGAGTGTGATTGCTTATGCTTCAAGGCAATTAAAAGTGCATGAACGTAACTATCCAACTCATGATTTGGAATTGGCTGCGGTAGTGTTTGCATTAAAGCAATGGAGACACTGTTTATATGGGGTTAAGTGTGAGGTCTACACGGATCATCGTTGCCTTCATTATGTCTTTACTCAGAAAGATTTGAACTTAAGACAGAGGAGATGGATGGAGTTACTAATGGACTACGATGTCACTATCTTGTATCATCTGGGAAAAGTGAATGTTGTGGCAGATGCTTTAAGTAGAAAAGCGGGAAGCATGAGAAGTCTAGCTCACTTGCAAGTTTCTAGACGACCATTGGCTAGAGAGGTTCAGACTCTGGCTAACGACTTGATGAGGTTAGAAGTAAATGAGAAGGGAGGATTGTTGGCTAGTGTGGAGTGAAGATATTCTTTTCTTGACAAAATTAAGGGAAAACGGTTTGATGATGAGAAACTAAGGCGAATCCAAGATAAAGTATTGCGAGGGGAGGTTAAGGAAGCACAAATCGATGAGGAAGGTGTTTTGAGAATCAAGGGAAGGGTATGTGTACCCCGCGTCGATGATTTGATCAACACTATTCTGACAGAGGCTCATAGTTCAAGGTGTTCTATACATCCGGGTGCAACCAAGATGTATCGTGACCTAAAGCAACACTTTTGGTGGAGTAGAATGAAGCGTGATATTGTTAACTTTATTGCCAAGTGTCCAAACTGTCAACAAGTAAAGTATGAACACCAAAGGCCCGGAGGAACACTTCAGAGAATGCCCATTCCTAAATGGAAGTGGGAGAGAATTGCAATGGACTTTGTGGTTGGTCTTCCCAAGACATTGGGAAAGTTTGATTCTATTTGGGTAATTGTTGATAGGTTAACTAAGTCTGCTCATTTTATTCCAGTTAAGGTGACTTACAATGCCGAGAAGTTAGCCAAGTTCTATATCTCAGAGATTGTTCGATTGCATGGTGTTCCACTATCCATCATATCAGATAGAGGTACGCAGTTTACTTCTATGTTTTGGAAAACATTGCATGCGGAATTGGGTACTAGGTTGGACCTTAGTACTGCGTTCCATCCCCAGACCGATGGTCAGTCTGAGCGAACGATTCAAGTGTTGGAAGATATGCTTCGTGCATGTGTGATAGAGTTTGGTGGCCATTGGGATAACTTCCTACCCTTAGCGGAGTTTTCATACAATAATATCTATCACTCAAGCATTGATATGGCTCCATTTGAAGCATTGTATGGTAGGAGATGTAGGTCTCCCATTGGTTGGTTTGATGCATTTGAGGTTAGGCCTTGGGGTACTGACCTTTTGAAGGATTCGATAGAGAAAGTGAAGTCTATTCAAGAAAAGCTTCTAGCGGCGCAAAGTAGACAAAAAAATATGCAGATCGAAAGGTTAGAGACTTAGAGTTCATGGAGGGTGAACAAGTCTTGTTGAAAGTTTCACCAATGAAAGGGGTGATGCGGTTTGGTAAAAGGGGTAAACTAAGTCCAAGGTACACTGGACCATTTGAAGTACTTAAGCGAGTAGGAGAGGTGGCTTATGAGTTAGCCTTGCCTCCAGGGCTGTCCGGAGTACACCCGGTATACCATGTGTCGATGTTGAAAAGATACCATGGGGATGGAAACTACATTATCCGTTGGGATTCAGTTTTGCTTGATGAGAACTTGTCTTATGAGGAGGATCCTGTTGCTATTTTAGATAGAGAAGTTCGCAAGTTGAGGTCAAGAGAGATTGCATCCATCAAGGTGCAATGGAAGAATCGACCCGTTGAAGAAGCCACTTGGGAGAAGGAGGCGGATATGCGAGAAAAATACCCACATCTGTTTACAGATTAAGGTACTCCTTTTCGCCCTTGTTTTCCTTCTTGTGATCGTTCGGGGATGAACGATCGGTAAATTGGTATCTATTGTAACGACCTGTTTAGTCGTTTTGAGCAGCAGATTTTATTCTGGAAAAACAGGCTGAGGCGACGGACCCAACGACGGACCGTCATGGGCACGACGGACCGTCGCAGGGTCTCGTTTCAAAACACTTAGAAAATATAAAATTGGATACTGAAAATCGACTCTCTGAACTTCGTAACGGAGTGGCAGGACGGACCGTCGCAGGTGTGACGGACTGTCACAAGCCATTCACCAAAAATCAAGTTTCTGAACTATACGACGGACAGCAGGACGGACCGTCGCAGGCGCAACGGCCCGTCACAGTTTGCATAATCCCAGTTGGAGTCGGATTTCTGGTTAAGTTTTAAAGGAGCGTTTTGGACTATTCCTGCTATATTTATATATCTCGTGGGTTTATATTAATAACTCAAATTCTTGGGGGTTAAAAGAGGTAACTTTAAGTTAATTCGTGGGGTATTATTGCCATCTTTTATTCTTAATTATATACTAATTAGGGTAAAAGAAAGAGGGTTTGAATAAGAAAATAGAAAGAACAAGAAGGGAGAGAGAGAACCGATAGAGAGAAGAGGAAAGCACCAAGCTTTGAGGATTAACTTGCTTGATTTCAATTCTTTGGTGGAGGTAGGTTATGGTTTTCATGCTTTCATAGTAAACTCTTAATAGAGAATGATATATATTGATAGTATTGTAAACCCTGCTATGTGCTTAATTGTATGCATGCATGAACGTGATTATATAATTGTGATTATATTAAGCATGATGAAGTTATTGAATCCCAAATCTTGATAAAAACCTAATCTCTTTTTAATGATGATGCCTTGGTAAGGGAGAAGGCTTGATGAACCTTTTGATGAGATTGATGATGCCTTGGTAAGGGAGAAGGCTTGATGAGTTGATAGAATGAGATTAGGGGATCGGGTGCCACGAACCGACACGTAGAATTAGGGGATCGGGTGTCACGAACTGACACGTAGAATTAGGGGATCGGGTGTCACGAACCGACACGTAGAATTAGGGGATCGGGTGTCATGAACCGACACGTAGAATTAGGGGATCGGGTGTCACGAACCGACATATAGATTTAGGGGATTGGGTGTCACGAACCGACACGTAGATTTAGGGGATCGGGTGTCACGAACCAACACGTAGATTTAGGGGATCGGGTGTCACGAACTGACACGTAGATTTAGAGGATCGGAGTGTCACGTACCAATACAAGAGGATTAATGATATGAGGGAGCGGAGTGTCACGTGCCGACACAAGAGAAATAAAGATAATGAATCTTGAAAGATGTTAATGTACTCAATCTAATGAACATGATTCCCAAATGAGTATGGTATTGAGGCTTGAGTCCTCATGTGTGAACTTGATGGTAATTGTTAATGATATATTGCTTGTTGTTGCTACATGTTGAGTATCATAGTTGATTTTATGATATTACTTGGTATATATTGTTTTCTATTTTGAGTTGGCCGATGATATCTACTCAGTACCCGTGTTTTGTACTGACCCCTACTTTTATGTTTTCTTCTTGTTTATTGTGGAGTGCAGCAAACGTGCCATCGTCTTCAACTCAACAGTAATTCAAGCCAGTCTTACTACATCGGAAATTCAGGGTGAGCTAATGCTTCTAGCTTGGACTGGATCTTCTTCTTCAAGTCTTGATGCCTTGAACTTCCGGCATGGACTAGCTTCTTATGTATTTTTTTTTAGCTTTTAGAGTACTCTTAGTTTAGTCATTTGATCGTAGATGTTCTTGTGATGATGACTTCCAGATTTTGGGGAATAATAGATGTTGAATTTTAGAAGTTAATGAATTGGTCTTTATTAATGAGTTTAAGTCTTCCGCATTTCTTTCTGTTGATATTATATTGAAATGTTAAGGTTTAGATTGGTTGGTTCACTCACATAGGAGGGTAAGTGTGGGTGCAAGTCGCGGCCCGATTTGGGTCGTGACAAGTATCTTCATCTACGGAATATGAATATGCATGTAGAATACATAATGTAATTTAGGATATTTTTATATCCAGCCCAAATTGCCAAAACGTTTGATACAATGCATATTAAAATGAAGGTAATAATTATCTGTAATTGTACGCTACATATAAATGATGGTAATATCATATTTCACATTTCAATATTTTCTTGCCTGTCCTTTAACCTTCTCCTGTTATAATAGCATTTCCACGTAACTTTAGTTTGTACTTTATATAAGTAAGACAATAAATTGTCAAATCATTTGATTTTTTCCTTTTTATCATCAACAATCTATTCTTTTTGACGGTTATATTTTGGTTAGTTTGTGTAATAATATCCAAATAATTTGCTTTTCAATTAAAAAAACTTTTTTTACCGATTGGTACTTTTCAGGTTCTTATATATCTATGGGCTACCTTGTAATATTTTATTGTTTGTTGATTATCAATTTAAGTGATCGGTATTGGGTCTCCAAGGTTTGGAATACCAAACATTAGTGATACAATTCACAAAGAGGGAGAAGTCAGTGTAAGGATAAGAGGAAAGAAAGCAAGCTACTTTGTTGAATAAACCATGTCGAAGAAAAATGTTTTTGTAGATCAATGAAGTCGTTGATCAAATAAAGAAAATGAAAAGAGATGAATCTCGGTTCGCCGCGTGCACCCCTCTGCCAAGAGAATGCCGCATCACTATCTAAAATTATGAGCTCTCTTAGTGCTATCATTAAGAACTTCTTCCCACTATCTTTATCAAGATGAAAACAATGAAATATAAAAAAAATTCAGTTTGATTAGTCTAAATTTACACCATTCAAGATCAAAGAAACCATCTCATAATATTTTTTTTATTTTAAAGAATTTTCATCTTGCTTGTCTGGATGGTTACTACACAAATATTGTTTCTCAATGTATCACATTGTATTTTCATTATGAATTAATGTTTGGATAGATTGTTTTTCATGTTATGTCACATATAAAAAAATGAAGATTATAAACCTACAACATTTTAAAGAAAAATAGAACACACGGTAAAGTTCTTATATAAAAAGGTATTTACTTTGATAAAATAGGATTATAAAGTAATAAGAAAATAAACATACAGTAAAGACACACACCACATTGAATTATTCAGTATAAACTTGAGACTTTCATCATTTTATAATGATGTATATACTAATATAATAGAGCAAAATTGATGTGCAAATCAATATGAATATTCTAATTAAAATAAAATATGATACAATATAATATAATAGATAGAAAGCACTCAAAGGGCACATTGTTCAATTTGAATAACCTAAACTCATGAGAGAGAAAGAGAATAAAAATTGGGAACTTGTATTCCCCCCACCCAACAAAATGAGTATAAAATAAACATCAAATGTGATAAGTGTGGCTATTAATGAATTGAATACAAAATTATTAGTGATTACATATATGGGTACTTTGGTATAAGGAGAGATCAAGAGGAAGGAAAATAGTTCAATTGAATATATGGAGAATTTCTAATTTAGTAACAAAGAGAGTTCATAGATTGTTTTAGCTTATGAGTTTAAATCCTACGTGTGACACCTTGTATTTTTTTAATCTCTATACATGAATTTTTTACTCCAGATAGTGATGCTGAAATTTAAAAAATGTGAAGATATTAATTAAGAATTCATCTTAACCCAATACTTCCATATCTCAATATTAGTTTATGTGTGAAAAATCATGATAAATATAACAACTAGTAGATATGAACCCACAAGATTAAATATAACAAGCTAAATATTACGAATCTTTAAATTTAATCCATAAAGATTAAGTTTTAATATTGCCACATCTAAAGGTAACATGTATCGATAAACAATTCAGGTATGTACACACAATCGATATAAAATACAAAAATACTAAAATGAAAAAAAAAGCCACATCAAAAATAGAATTCTACCAGTTTACCTCCATCAAGGAGAATGGAAGAATCACAAATGGAAAAAGAGCTCCTTTTTTGTGTTGCAAACAAGACGAAACTCAAATTTATCAATTATTCTTGGATAAAATTATTGCTCTTACTGCATGTGCTGGAGTTGTTTTTTTAAATGATTTCAAATTTGCAACGTTCAGAAAAGCTGTCAAAATAATCCATTGGAGTAATGAAATTGGGATAATTCATATCAAACTCATATAAAAATGTATAACAATTTATTTTGTCCATAACTTTATATTTGAATACATAATCAAAAGGGAAAAATATTTTAATTAAAATATTTGCATTGTCAATCATGTATATATATATATATATACACGCAAACCTTAGGTCCGCCTACGTGACACCATCTCAAACCATAGTTTCCTTATAAATTTAGTTATTTTTAAAACTAGCCTTTCCCTTTCATGAAAAGTTGTGACTTTGATGAATAGTTACAACTTTTATGAAGAGTTGCGATTTTAATGAAAATTTGTGACTTTTATAAAAAGTTGAGACTTTAATGGAGAGTTGCAACTTTTATGAAAAGTTATAACTTTTATTAAAGGTTGTGATCTTTCCGAAGGATTGCTACTTTTCAAAATAGTTGTAACCTTTCTGATAAGGCACAATAAACATTTGTTTACTCTATCCTTTGATGTGTATAAATAGAGGAATTTCTTCTCATTTTAATTCAATGAAAATTCTAAACCTTTTCTTCTTCTTTTTTACAACTAAATATTTTGTCCTGTTTAGTGGCTCGCAGACATCATTATTTATGTTATAGATCGTGGTATGTATATTTACCGTTATTAATTTATGCTTCTGTTATTGAAGATAAATGATAAGATGTAAAAAAATTCATTTTTCTTTACATTATTAATGTTTTTTACCTCATAATCTTGTATATAAGATATATAGTGTTTTAGTTTTACTGACTGATAGGTTTAAAATATTTTTTTTATAAAAGTTTTGACGATTATGAAAGATTGTAAATTTTTCAAATACTTGTGGTCTTTCTGATAAGACACAATAACTACTTATTCACACTACCCTTTGTTGTCTATGAATAATGATTTATTCTATTATTACAGATCCTGATATGTTTTTTTCCAGTCATTAATTTATTATTATGTTATTAATATATATTTTTGGGTACATGATACACTCAAATTTACTTCTCAAAGAAGAAGTAAAGCGGTCGTGTCAAGTAAATAACCCAACTAATGAGGTTGGGATTGTTCCAGCGAGGAAAATAGTTTGGACTTAACTTCAATCTATTATTACTATTATTCAGTCAATTACTTCCTTGGAAAGCAAAAATGATAAAAAAAAAAGGGGGGGGGGGGTTCGATTCCTAAATAAATGAAAATAATTAGAGAAATTGAAAGAGACACTTAACAATTTTAAATGTTGGAGTTTAATCAATTAACGAAAGTAACTAGGGTTTACGTGTTCCCCATAGGTTCATAACTTGATAATTCTAACTATAACAATCCTTTCCTAGTATCTTGCATGCAAAGTGATAAGTTATGTATTTCTAAATCCTTGGTCCGGCATCAAGAAAATTTCACTCTGCACCTTGGTCTGGCTACGTGTGTTGCTATCCTAACCCTTATCTTTACCTCATATTAAGCATCGTATTCGATATATGACTAAGTTATTACCTCGTACCAATCAATACTAGCCTATTAGATAGTATACACTAAATCTATGTTAATAATTCTATTCCTATTATTTACCTCATTGGTCCGACAAGTAGCATTAAGGCGAGTTCTAACGTTGGCAATCCGTTCAAAAGACTTCTATGTGAAAGAATTATAAATACATGCAAAACACAATTCTAGAATTCTTGTTTTAGTTAGGTTTTACCTTATTATCTGCCTATGGTTCCCACAACCCTAGTTATGGAGTTTTATTACCCATAGTCATAATCACAATATTCAAATATATGATATAAGAATTCATGTACTTACTTCAATGAGAAAGAGTAAAATCCAAAAAAACGCTTGATTAATCAACAAAAATCACCAACAATCAATTCAAAAAATCTCAAAATAATCAAGAATCTAACAATAATCAAGGTCCTAACCAAATAATCTAGAGTCTAACCTCAAAAACGAGATTTTTTGAACTATTTATAGATTATAAAACCTAATTGAACAAGGATTCTATGTGCTGGAAATCTGTCAAAACGCGGCTGGATCGACGGACATCGTCGTGGTCACGATGGACGGTCATGGACTCCGTCGTCCCATACTTGTGCAATTTCTTCTGCTTCTTTCTTCATTACCCTCGACGGCAGGTATGACGGATCGTCACAGGCACAACGGTCCGTCGAGGGTCTCCGTTCCAAAACACTTGAACTCTTGGGATATGGGTACTGGAACTACTTCTCTAAACTTCATGACAAACCTGCAGGACGGACTGCCATATACTTCGTAACCCCACACTTGGTCAGGCTTCCCCATCTTCCTGCAGCAGTTGCACTACGCTTCCACCTAAGGACCATCAGAAGCATGACGGACCGTCACAAGCTCCGTAGGTGGTCTCTTCTGCATTTCTTCGATCAAAAACCTCCGCATTCATCTTTGAACAGATTTCCTGCAAAGAAAGAGAAACTTATATAAAAATTAGCACAAAAAGAAAAAGTATTAATAATACCGTGAAACCACGGTATATAAACACCCTCAACTTAAATTTGTTGTTTGTCCTTAAGCGATGCACTATGACTCAATACAAAATCTTTGTACAATAATATCCATGTTTTATCCTTTGCAATCATTTGGCTATCAATCCCGATTAATGTCATCATGTTTATGCATGCTATCACTATTGGGCTTGAATTATGTGGAATCAGACCATGGCACAGACTCACCATGCACTAACACCTATCATCTTCAATTCCTCACCGAGGTGCTAATATTTCCGGTAATGCAACTAGTGTCCTCACTTCAAAAGAAAATCCTCATTTTTCACACAATGATTTCAGTTTGACTATAAAGATTACTTTTCAACACTCACTCTCAGAATAAATTCACACTCATTAATACCTATTGCCATAAGCTTGCCCTTTTTTTCACTGCTTTAAGTTCTCTATACAACCCTTAGGATCACGATAGGACTTTGTTAGCTTGTAACGTAGGCTCAGGGTCAGGTAGGGTATATTTAGGTATACTTTAGTGACTTTTTGCCCTCCTTGACATATCGGCTAAAAATTACGATTTTCTATCATTTTATTTTGCCAGTTTCCCATCTTCTTTCATCTTGCTATTTTCCCTTTTTTTCTTCATTTGTGTAAGTGACTCTCTTCTTTTCTTGCTTGTATTTATTATTATTATTATTATTATTATTATTTTTCTTTCAACTAATTCCTGAGTCACTTTATTTTTGTTCTTTCAACCCCACTTTGCAGAGAATTCCTCATAATAGCCACCCTCAACTCATGGATTTTCCATGAGTCAAAGTACAAAATACCCAAAGTTGGTTCAGGGCCATAATGAAGGTTGTATACTACATTACCCACCCTAAACTTATGCTTTTGGCATAAGCTGAGGTGCACATGCAAAGGAGGGACCAGGGCCAACACATTATTCCCAGAAAAGATCAGTTGGTGTGAAAAAGAAAGGTCTAATTTAAGCTCAGATCATTTGGATCAAACAAGGATAAATTTTATTTTGTTTTTTTTATTTAGGCTGAAAATGGGCTATATTGAATAAGGGCCTATGATCCTTTCCTAATTGTCTATTACAACTTACTTTTAGCAGGACTAACCAGGCAAGTTCTAGCTCAGTACAAATAGTGGACTATTCAAATGTTCCTCACACTCACTTGACATCTCATCACTCTACCAGATTATCAGACACCTAGTTTGAATTTTAGACTTATGGTAATGCAGTGGTGTACCTCTATGTCATGCTTAGAGTCACACATTTATCAATTACTATGCCTAGTCATGCATCATTTTCCATTTTATTAGGATATCGTTTTAGTCATCATGCTCCATAATTAAACTATGTACACAAGATATAGACATGTCGGTTCAACAGAAAAAGTAATCAGTCTCTTGGGGAAAAAGAACGCAGGCAGGAAAACCCTAAAAGAGGATAGTGAATTGGGTTACTCAGACTTCACCCTAGCACTCACTTTCCATTTACCCCACCCCCAACAAAAAGACATGCAATTGTCCCCAATGCATAAAAATTTGAAAAACTAGAGTTGTAGGTGAAGCAAACCTGGGGCGCAAAGCACGGACAATCAGCAAGTTGGTGGGTTCGGTTTCCCGGAACCCACTTCCTCTGTAATCTGGACACCCTCAGTGGTGTCCTCAGCAACAACAACACTATCAGCAGTGCCTCCTGCTATGTCCATTTTTTTGGAGCTAGACGCCCCAGCAGCTAACTCTCCTGCTCTCATCTGACGCACCCCCTCCTCACCATGCGAGACTTTTGTCGCATCCTCCATATCACGGCTCTCTTTCTTCCGTGCTCGCACCTTATCCTCCTCTCGACCCCTACGCCTCTTGGTATGCTCTCGAGGGGGAGGTGGTGGAATCTCTTAAGTGGCTAATAGAGCCGCCATCATTGTGTCTTCAGCAGGCTCGACAAAATGGACCTTAGACTCAGGCACCCTAGCCTCTAAGATCATATCAATATCTGTGCGAAGACTGTCGACCGCAGCCTGAAGGGTCGACACATCCACCGGAGGAGCTGGCCGGGCTAGCACCCGCAACTCAAAAGCGTCCAAGCACTGGTGAACCTCAACGATCTTCCGCTCTGTGCTGGACCATTCTCCGCTCCAAGAGCTCTTCTGCCTTGGTAATAGACCTCTACATCCATGGTTGGATATGATGTACAAGTGTATCCATTTGCGCCTCTAATTTCTGGATCCTAGCAAGCGGGACAAGAGCGGGTAAAGGGGTGTGCGAGAGGAGCTCGGGACAGTGCTACTACCCGGGATAGAATCTACCGGGGTAGTGTCAGTGGAAGCTGCCTGCGTAGCCGTGCAGGCCTTGGCTACCATATCAGCCAGATTGTCAACAAGTGAGGGCAGCTTTGGACGGGGCCCTCTGCATAGAGACAACTCACTGGACTTATCTCTTATGAGGCCGGTATCAATAGTCCCCAGAGGGGTCTTGAGCTGATCAATGTGCCATATAGGCACACCTGCGGACCTATAGAGAGAAATATCATACACGGGAAAAGGTAAGTAGTTGTGACCTTAAATGCCCTCTCGTGCATGACCACCTCTAGAAGCCACGCAAAATCCACCTCGAACCCCGCTATTATCTCCATCAGTATTGCTTGATTCCATGAGACGATATTATAAGCGCCTGTGGTGGAAAGGCAGTGGCAAACAATCAACCACAAAAACATCACCGTGAAAGTCTGGTTGACCTTCTTGATGGCCCCTTTCGGCTCGGTCACCCAGTCGGCACCCTCTCCATCAACGGACAAGTGCAGGGATATCCACCTCTTGGTGGTCTCTCTCGGTGATGGCTCACGCAGGAATTGGCCATCTTTAAAAATCTGCCATCGGTAGTCAAACTCGGCATTGAGAGGGGTCCGATTTGCATCAACATCCTCACCATATAGAAACCGGCGGATGGCAGGCACGGAGATATCATACTTTTGCTCACAAGTTAGTTAACATATTTTTGAAAGTGAGACTGATGTACCGTCCCATATTTGCAGTATATGTAGGATGGACTTGGTCTTCAAACTTAAAATGAGCAATTTAAATGTGAAATAGAGGTGGTAAAACTATACAGTCAAAAAAAAGTATATACTGGATGAAAAATTAGAATGCAACATCACATAAACAAAGACTAGAAGGCAATCATTCATCATACGGACAATCTGTTTAACATACATCATCAGTAATTACTTTTACGTAGAGGTTAAGAGAAAGTAGAAGATTCAACTGAACCAATAGACTGTAATGCGGGAGTATCAAATACTCAATACTAAAAAGAAATTCCTTATGAATAGGAGACTTGAATTTAAAACAGAAGAGTTTATTCGAGAAAGTCTAAGAAGAGAAGAAACTTATTCATAGACGACAAAGAAGAGAGTGATGTTGTCCCCATATAAACGACATAGTAGAGTCTTTTTCTATTTTACGTACTTTAATATTATTAGATTGATCAAGTAGTGTCTATTTTTTGATTTGCGAAACTTTGCATGTCCAACAGTGGCTAATTGTATATCATATGTTGTTGATGTCTATTATGGTAGCGGATTGAGTTTAATCTATTTCCAAAAAAACTTCCCATACTAAATATGTACATGTCTGTAAAAGTTGTGTTGTTTATGTGCCACATGTCGTACCACCTTTTTGCTCTTAAAGTAATATGCTACCTGCCCATACTCTGTAGGATGTGAATAACTCATTCAACCAATGACATTTTAAAACTCCAGAACAACCTAATATGCCGCGACATTACATAGGTAACTGAAAATATTATATTTTAATAATTATTAACAACTACACTAAAACTACAAAAAAAAAGAGTCAACCAAATTTGCAAATAAGGGAGTCGCGAAGTGCATGCAACTTTCCTAGTAAAGAATTATAAAATAAAGCACAATTTAAATTTTAAAGTTAGGAGAGCTGATAGAAAAAAGTTTTAGAGTATTTGATTTTTTATTTCTAGTCTTTTATGTTACATTATTATCATTAACATACGTAACATGGTAATAATTGTTTTTGATTATGATGATTAATTGATATTGATATGATATTCATGATATAGATTAATTCTAAATTTTTAATAGCATATACTTAATTTTGTATTTGGTATCTCTACAGAATTTTTAGCGGTATGATATGAATCAATATGAGTGAGTGCGTTTCTATTTTTTAAACATGAAAAGGTAGTAAATAAATGTAGTGGATTGTAAGTGATACATATAACACATGAGCAGAAAGTGAGATATTATACATTTATTCATATTTATAGAACATATCAGACTAGTGATGTGAATATAATACACAAAAATGTATTATTTAAGGTGTATCAAATAGTTATAGTGATCATTGATATGTATGATACATTAATATATATATATATATATATATATATATATATTTTTATATATATATATATATATATATATATATATATATATATATCATTCTTGACTTATTGTGAATCACTGTAGCATCATATATGTATTTGGTGTATGCATTAATATGATCAAAACAATTGTACAATTATGTGTCAGTGTGGTTTTTTAATTATTTTGGCTAGAGTGTGAAGGCTTTGTGAAGGAAAAACTCAGACAAAGTGAGATAAATAATTAGAAATATAATTTAGTAAGAATAAATAATTGATACAAAAGGATACGAAGAAAACAATGCATATGAAAAGATAAATAAATAAACACAAATTATTGTTGTCAAACCTCCCTTAAATAAATAATTAGAAATATAATTTAGTAAGAATAAATAATTGACAACTTTTTTTGTTTGATAACCCGGCTCTTTAGGGTGACCATATTACTTGCGCAACCCCGTACACTTTCATGTGCAACTGGAAGCAACAATTTTTTTTACAGACTTTGTAATGCACTCAACGATGATATTAAAAATGTGAATGGTTGAATAATACAAAAATATGACAATTAAAAAAAATCTTATTTGATTCAAGGAAGATATAATAGCTACAATCAGATGAACCGAATCAACGATTATTTCATGAGGAAAGAAGTTAATCGATAAGGGTAAAATAAAGATCTCAGAGCAATCAAGAAGTAATCTAAATATTAGCATTAACTTAATTAATTCTTGTAAAATAAGGATCTCTACTACTCCTTTTCAAAGATAAAAGCTCTTGGGTTTCAATATCTTCATCTGGAAGATTCAAGTCTCAACATCTCAACACTATATAAAAGCCAACGTTTTCTAAAGAGAAGATGCACACGAGTCTAAAAATATTGTTGGAAAGGCTTGGTATCAAAAGAAAATAGAATGAAAAAACGTTGAATGTAGATATACGAATTACATTCAAAAGTTGTATTCACGACAAGTTTCAGAACACTAGAAGACAACACCCTTGCAACCCAAGGAAATTGAACATAAGATCTACATTGTATCTCAACTAGTATAAAAACATCCTATGTCAAGTTTAACTAGCGACTCTTCTAAGTCAACTATTTGAAGAAGCAAATCGGAAAAAAAATTCCGCCCCCTATTTCACTTTTGGATCATATACTACCCGAACTATAACATAATTGTACGACCATGAATCTTATCTCAAGTAGGTAATAAAATTGGGATGTTAGTAAAGATTGATGTACATCCTATGCATTGTGCGGGTCATATGCACACATTGGTGTATACATACTAATTGGATTACCAGTCAATAATCATATATTTATAGGTCGCCGCTTACAAAGCCTTGTCTATGAAGGAAATAGTATATATACTTTGTACCAAGTGTGGTGTCTTTTGGAAAAACTAATACCACTTGCAAAAAGGAAAATGCAATAAACAAATGCCACAATAGAGTACCACTCCAACACAAGATGAAGCACCTACAAATTGTGGCAGATGGTATTATTTAAAGAGAAAAGGAATCATGAAAAACGTTCAACCTTATATGCTAGCTCAAGTTATTAAAGTAATAACGTCAATTTAGTCGATGCTAATACAAGTAAGTTTCGTGACTCTAAAATCTACAAATAATGGAAAAGTCCTATTATAGGAGCTAAAATTGCACTAGATAAAATGTTGATGCCATTATAAATTTATATATATTTTAAGGAAATTATACATTATTTACAAAAATGATTGTCCTGATCTATCTAACACCTTAAATGATTGCAGGGCACTACTTTTGCAGCTAGGGAACCCACTAGCTAGAGTAGATATCGAGTGGAGAACAAAGTGACTTGTGCTCTAGCTAAGTAGGAGGTCTAATCTATCAAAAATCATTTATCTTGTGCACTAGGTAGTTCAACCTTTGTTTTTGTCCAAGAGTAAAAAGTCAAACAAGGTGGGAACTATTTTTTTAGGCTAACAAAGGAATGTGCTACTTGTGTCTTTTGTAATATGTACTATATTACGCCTCTGTCCACATACTAAACAACAATTTCCCCACAATCCATGTAATGATGAATCTTAAGTCTTATTAACATAGGATTTTTTTTACCTACAAAGGAAAAATAAAGAGACTCTCATATAATATAATATACGTGATATGTTTGAATAATATTAAGTGATTTGTTTTAATTTAATTATTTATAGGCAAATAGTAGTGTATCTTTTGTGTGTTTTTGTGTGTGTAAGTCTGTGTGTGTTTGTGTTTGTGTGTGTGTTTACTCATGACTAAATAATTAATTGAATAAGAAATTTAATATATTTGAAAATAAATGACACAAATCGATCTATAATGTATATACTTGTTCATAATCCATCATCAACAAAGAGGGTAGTCAATACTTGCTGGTAAAGTTCTTTAGATTTTACAACAATTAAAAAATTTCTTAGAAATAACAATGAATGAATTGAATAACAATGGTTGAGAACTAACAATAATATAATAGATGAACTCGAGAATTATTATATTATTGGAGAGTAATTTTTTTATGAATGACCTACATTTTTTTATGAAGAAGGTGGTGTGAAGATAAAAAATCGAGATTTTGGAAGCGAATAAATTTATTTATTTTATTTTAAATCCTTTAATTTAAGCTAATTTCAATTTAAGATTTTGAGGCTGAGATGTTAGTCTTTTAAGGTTCTGATGGAAGAATATATTCAATATTATTTAAGACCTAGGCATAAAATTCACAATTTTTTAACTTTAAATTATAAATAGTGTCTTTTGCACGAATAAAGCAAGACTTGGAGCTAGTTTGCAAATTGAGTTTTGAAAATGTCCTTTCTAGCAAAGTTACTAGAAAATCTTAAAGAAACGCTAGAGTCTCATTTTTTAATTTATATATATAGTTGTGTTTTACTAATCTCATCACATTTTACTCTATGCCTTCCATATTCATTGTTTTGGTGTTAAAAATGAAGTTAAATTCTCTAAATTCTAATTTCTCCTTAGATTCAAGAAAGCCCTTTTAAACTAAAAAAGATGCTAAATTTATTATTGAGTAACAGGGATAAGATCTAGTCTTTCCATTCCACAAAGGTGTATTTATTCATCTTTGGTAAAATATTTTCTTTACTTATATATTTTCTAGGAGATGAGTTCACTACTTACAAAGTTATTTTTCTAATGTCACAAGGATACTAATGGAAATTATGATTTATAGTATGTTCTTAAATATTTTCTTAATAGGTGTGCATTGACTCACAAATTACACTTCTTAGGAATATAGGGAGTATCATGCAAAGATTAAAGAATAATATTACGTGTAATAATCATAAAATTATTTTTGTATACCCTTTTGCTTTTATACTTGCGATGGTGTTTTAACTACCTGGTCATGGTTTCATTACTTAAATTGAGATTAGACTCTACAATCCAAGCGTATAGTAATATAATTCATATTATGCTACATCAATGTTTAAACGCTAATCCCAAGCTTAAGACTATACACTCTTCATGTTTTTATCAGGAAGTTCAGTTATTTTGTTTAACTTGAACTATTTTTATTTTAATTTCAGTGGTGTGTGCATGAATTTTTGAAAGCAATTTTAAAAGACCATATTGGAAGGAAAGTTGTCATTAAGAAAACATATTTTTTTTGAGATTTTTGGTTATTCTTGGCATGATTGAGATGCTTCATTATAAATTTAGGTTCGTTGATCAGTGTCATCAAGGACTTCATAACACATTTGTATCGAGAGAGAGCTTGTTGACGATTTATGTAATTATTTCTTCTTCCATGTTAATTACCATAACAACATCAACATCCATCTTAGTTATTTGTTCTTAAGACTTCACAACTTTCTTTCCTTCAATGAAAGATTATGTTCACAAAGAGGTGGATCCCAAATCTTGAGTTTATAGATTTGAATTCTAGAAAAGGTTACCTTTTCAAAATCAAATGAGTTACCTTTTTACAATTTCATAACACCATAAATTGAAGATTCTGGATTCACCTCCAAAAAAGGGAAGAGAGTTGTGAAGAATTCAGAGGAAATAAGTCATAACTAAGGTGGATGTTGATCTCACTACGGGAATTCGCTAAGAAGAATAAGTAATTAAGGAATTACACAACAGACTCTCTTTAGATATAAATATATTTTTATGTCTTGGACTATATTTATCAATGAACCTTCTTTTGTGATGAAACATCTCAATCATGCAAAAATAATCAAAATTCCAAAAAAACCCTTCTTAAAGACAACGTTTCTTTCCATTATGGTCTTTCTTTGAAATATCATAGTTTAATAATGAATTTAACGTACACATATCAACACAATTTACTGAATCATAAAATTATCAATATAAATATTCTTTAGAAATAAAGGTACAACCTCTCCTATCCTTTTATTATATATGGGTCAAGGAGATTTATTTTAAAGTTTGCTTTCTTAGGTGAAATTTCTTGGGAAAAAAAATCCTCTGAATAATGTTATGTCTAGGTTTAGGATTATCTCATTTTAAGAGTTGTTTTTGTCGCATGAATCCAACATAAAAAAGTTATTCATCTTTTTGTAGATAGTAACTTATAGCAAAAGAAACTTACTCTAAGGTTGTGTTTGGTATGAAGGAAAATATTTATCATGGAAAATGTTCGTAGAAAATGTTTAACTTGAAATAAGTAGATATTTGATTACTTTTTAATGTTTGTTTGGTGAGTAGAAAATATTTTCCTGAAATATATTTTAGTGTTTGATTTTTGAGTGAAATATGTTTTTGATATATTTTATTTTTTGTTAGAGTATAAAATATTTTTTGAAGTTGATTTTTTTAAAAAAAAATTAATTTTTTTCGTTGGTGGGTGGGAGGTTTGGGGGTTAAGATGGTAGGGGAGAAAAAAAATTAAAATATGAACTTAAATTTTTTTACGGATTGGGGGGGTTGGTAGGGTGTGTATGGGTGGGTGGGATCTGGTTTGGTGTATGGGTGGGTGAGGGGCTGGTAGAGGATGAGTTGGGGGCTGGTAGGATGGGGTGGGGGATGGTAGGGTGTGTGGATTGTTGGAAGGGGGTGGGTTGGGGCAGCTAGGGTGGGGTGGGGTGGGCGGAGGTTGGAAGAGAGTTTTGGAAAATCATTTCATTATGTTTAGAAGGGAAGTCATTTTCTTTAAATTTAAGGAAATGAGTTGATTTGGAAAATATTTTTCAACACATTTGACTCAACAAAATATGATAAAATTAGAAAATATTTTTAGGTTAATGTTTTTCTTCATACCAAACACACCCTAAATCTTTTTGCTTCTTCAATTTAAATAATCTTTTACTCAGAAAAGCATAAAATACAAATGCTTGGAGTAGTAATATTGTAGTTTGTGAATATATACGATAATAATAATACCTTTTATTCCAAGAACTATTTTTTTCTTTTGATTTCTCATCGTATGTCCAATACTCGTATAAGAGAATCTTAGTAGCTTAATTGATTGGCTAAAATTTTCACAGGGTGTAGATTATATCTACACAATGTAATACCCTCCCCCATTTCATCTTTCTTATCCCAAAAAATATATTTTAAAAAATGAACTAGATAACCAATGGATTGGATTAAAAATAGATCGACCCATATTTATACATATTTTCATGAATAAATCAATATGTACTTTATTAGTTAATATTTAAAAACACTTACATTTTTTTGGAATGTGATTGTTCAGTATATAAGGTGTGTGAAACGTACTCAGTCTATTCCACATTAAGTGAATTTTTGAATATTTTTTTCATTGTCAAAAATAGTTGAATTTTTCAAAGTTCGAGATAGGTGTTTGAACTTTTTTAAATGTATGCGTTTTCACATATTGAAGTTTTTTATCTTCTAGGAGATCAATTCAACACTTACAAAGTTATATTTATGGAAAATGCAAAAGTACCCCCTGAACTACTACTAAAATTTCAGAGATCACCTTAAATTAACTAAGGTCCTATTACCCCTTTGGACTAATTTTTTTGGTAATTTTGTGCACCTTTTGTCTAATGTGGCACATTCCGTGAATCCACTTAATTGAGGTGTGTGGGATATATTTGGATGTCATGTAATCCCAAAAGGTGCACAAAATTACCAAAAAAAAAGTTCAGGAGGGTAATAGGACCTTAGTTTAGTTTAGGTGTGTCTTTGAGATTTCGGTCATAGTCTAGGTAGGTATTTGTGCATTATTTTCCCTTATATTTATAATATCACAAAGGGCAACAGTTGTAATTATTATTTACCCTATGCTCTTGAATATTATTCTTAATAGGTGTTTTTTGCCTTAAGAATTGCACTTACTATGGGAATATAAGGAGTATAATGAAAAGATTATAGAATAATATTATATGTTAAAATATTACGCAAAATGGTTTGGTAGTGCCTTGTAATTGTATGATTTTGTATTGTGAACCCTTGTACTTATTTATTTGTCATCTGGACCGCTGAACCTAGCTAAACTCAACACATTAAACACCTTTTTTACCCTTTAATTGTGAGTGTACCACAAATGTGTGACACGTAATTTTAAAAATAATTATAAAATGGCACGTGTATATATATACCACTTCATGTCATCTTGACATTTTTATAATATTAATTAATATATTTCTGATTTTTATTTTTCTTTTGCCACCAAACCCACCAATTTCCCCTCAATCTTATTTCATTTATCTTTTATATTCCTTACACTTTTTTAGCAACATTTTCTACTCTTTTCATTGAAGAAAAAACATGAGCACCAGTCAAGGAATTCAACTTTATTTTCATCAAAATCAAAAAAGCACATTGTGATAACATCGTCGTAGACATTTATCTATGTGAGGCTATCTATACCTATATTTTTTTCTTTCTCGTTTTTTCTACATTCCCACAAAATTGCTTGAGTATTTTTGTTGATTTTCATTGATTTTTAGTTTATGTATATAAATTTTGTGACTTATTTTCGTATTTGTATGTTGTTTTGTCTAGATTTCATCTTCTATTTATCTCTCTGTTTAATTTTTAGGTTTTTAGTTGATTATACAGATTTTCTTGAAATTTTTTGGGGATTCTATTTTTATGCTCTAAATTACATGTTTCATGATTTTTATTATATTATAGGATTCTAAGAAAAAAAACTTTTGTGATGATGTAGAAAACTACAATAGGATTAACCACAAAATGAAGCAAACAACTAACTGGAAATGCATAGAAATAAAAGAGGATTATAACGATGAAAAAAGTGGACAAGAAATTTGGAGAAAGAAGATCGAAAAAGAGGCAAGAAAAAGCTCAAATTTTTCAATAATGATATAAATTGTGAATGGGAAAAAACATGACTTTATAAAACCCTAATGTGGCTAAATGACCCTTTTAACCACATTTTACTCTCCTCAGGTTTGTATGTGAGACGCCCCTTGGTTGTATCTTTCACATGGGAGGCCAAGTCAGAAAACGTTTTTAAAATGTTTAGTTTAGATGGGTTCAGGGATCCAGATGACAAATGCATAAGTAGAAGGTTTCACAATACAAACACACACAAGTCCAAGGGTTCACTAGACCCTTATGCCAAAATAATATAACTCCATGTTTACACTTTTTTTCTTTTCTACTAATTGAGATGGTGTTTTCATTATATAGTCATCTTTTTTTTTTACTTAGATTGAGATTATACTACAATTTAATCTTATAGTAATAAATCATTCTTAAGCTACACCACAGTTTAAATACTAATCCTAGACTTTAGGCTTTACACCGTGAACGTTCTTTTTATCATGGAGTTTAGTTGATTTTGTCTCACTTGAATCATCATAGGTTTTGTTTTAAGTTAAGAAGAGAGACATGACTTTCTAGAAATTGAATTAATAGGTTCAAGGGATTTATCCGTATCAATTGAAAGAGAATACTCTCTTTGACACACATATTAGACCCTAGCGCAAGAAAATATTGCTCTAGTCCCGTAACAATGGAAAGAAGGATTCATGGGCCGAAGAATTGATGCTTCAAGCGAATCCCCTTTTTCACTTTGTTACGGGACTGGAGAAATATATGTCTCAAAGAACCATGATTTTTGCTCTTTCAAACAAAAGTTCTAAAATCAAATTTTGATTCATATGTAATAATTCATACGTAATCCTTGTTGAACGATTTTTTCTAATTTCAAATCAGAAGTTGTAAAATCAAAATTTTAAATATACACACATAAAATTTAACGAAGTGAATGGATACCTTGTTCTAGTTTGAATCAAAGGAGTCTCCATGAAAAAATAAAATATAGAATAATTGTTAGCCCATGTATCGAGTTGTTGTAGATCAATCCATTCTTTTGTTGTTGTAGTTATTGGTGGAACACACACTACTGTTGTTGTTGATGCTGGAAAAGAGGTTTGTTGGATAAATTGAGATGGTTGAATGGGATGTAATTACAACTGTTGATTACCATTTTGTTTCATGATTATGAGTTGATCATCTGGTTTTTCCTAGTGAGCAGTTATCAAAATCTAAAGAGAAAATTTCAGATAAACCATTAAAATTAGTCATGTACGGTTTACTAATATTTTAACTTCTTACGACCGCACCTATATCCCAGTCATCATCATTCATTTTAAATCTATATAAAATATTATCTAATTAAATGTAAAAAAAATAGCTTATAAGAGAAAGTAATGATGTTTTCTACTAAACTAGAGAGAGAGAGAAATGATCCAAAAAGGGGTTTTCTAATGGAGGAAGTAGATGATCAAAGACGTTTACTGGGTATGACATTATAAATCAAAAGTTGAGATGAAAAAAAGTAAATTAATTTCGAAAATATCTAGAGAAAATTAAATGCCTATCTACCTACCCGGCGCATCCACACTTATTTTATAATTTATGCACAATAAATGTTTTTTTCTTCTTTAGGGTGAGTGGGATTAGCAACAAAAGAGAAGTCAAGGATAGTAACATGTTCATTTTGTTTAATATAATACATCTCATATCATATTGTAATGACTCGAGAGCACCCTGTAGTCGTAACATGGCATATTCGGTCTCGAAGAGATCTTATACAAGCCCTTAGCATTCATTCATCACATTCATTAGAAAATATGGAAGAATTTGAAACATAACTCGAAAAGTATTTCATAAACGAGGAAGTATTTCTTACATTATTGTCTTAAACTTTCTATGAATGAAATGAATAAATTCATGGGATACAACCCACATAAAGTCTAAAACATAAAAGTAAATGGTATGAAGTTAAATGAATATTGTCCTCAAAGACCTGAGGACTCACAAAGATCTTCAATCTTCTAAATTTTTGAAACTCTACCCTCATAACATTATAGGAGCAACTCAAATGGTTAGACAACATAAGACATAAGCATAAGAGGTAATAACATAAGAATCATATCATTAAAGTCAACATAAGATATAATCATAATTTCATACTTCAACTATTTGTCCTTTATACTCAAGTGAACTATGTACCAAGCCATCGTTAAGTATACTTGTGCAAGGCTAAGGTAGTATATCATACTACTACCTCAGCTAAGTACATCTCTTTCGTTATTCTTGGTGATATCCCACCTTCATACTTAAGTAGAGCACTATACCCTTAGGAAACCTCAACTCACACTTGTCCATACATGTGGGGCATCCCATTATTCCTCACACACAAAGCATATAATGAAGTTACCCTATTCACGTGTTACAACCTTAGAAGTGTCACTAAGAGCCTACTTTAATATTCAACAAGCAACTATAATCTTAAGTCAATCTTAAAATATAAGGAAACTATAGCCACTACCCAAGGTAGGCATACTTCATAAGAGGATATTTCATAAGTAGCTTCAGGTAATAATTGTGCCATGTATGAATGACATCCCATCCTACCATTCACACTAAGTACTCATATAGGCTATCTTAATCAATGTTAACTATCTTTGATACTAGTCTATCAACAATATCATACTATCATACTAGACCTAATTACCACGGAAAACATGATATCATGCGATCAAAGCTATCATAGGAAGGTTTTATGTATATTCACCTAGCAACCATGAACGCACTCATCAAGATGTAATCTTATACAATTAGATATGAAAAAGCTAAGAGAAGCATGTCCTCTCACATAGAAGGATTCTAGGTTTACCTAATAATCTTAAATGAATCAAACAAAGTTAGACTAGAATAGCTTGATGTTGAGACTTGTGTTTCCTTCATGTAAAGCATGGCTTACTAAAATAAGACCAAGGTTTGAAGCTTGAGATGGTAAGTCTCATGGTAAATTGAGATAGTAAATCTCGTTGTAGCTTAAGATGGTAAATCTCACGGAATATTGGGGATGGTGATTCCCATGGTATCTTTGAATTGAGGAATGAAAAACTCCTAAGGATAACATAAAGTATCTTGATTAGAATGTCTTATGATATCTTGACTTGGTTAGGCCAGAACCATTTCATAGTAGTTTTAGGATAGATGACTTATACTGTCCAAATGGTAGCTTGGTTTGCATTTAAGGTGTGATTCATAGAATAGCTTGTGTTAGATTACTCATGGTAGCTTAGACGAATTATAGTCCCCTATGGATAGATTACATATTGATGAGTGGATGAATGGTGGCTAGGTAGGTATTTTTATTACCTTCCTATGATAGTTGGATCTCATGATATTATGTTTTCCATAATAGTTATGTCTAGTATGATAGTATGCTATTCTTGATAGACTTGTATGAAAGATAGTTAGCATTGAGTAAGCTAGCCTAAATGCGTATTTAGAGTGAATGGAAGAATGGTATGTCATTGATACATGACACCAGTATGACTTGAAGCTACTTATGAAATGTCCTCTTATGAAGTATCGCTAGCTTGGGTAGTGGATATAGTTTCCTTCCATGTTAAGCTTGACTTAAGATGATAGTTCCTTGTAAAATATGAAATTACATCCTTAGTGACACTTAAGAGGGAGTAACACATGAATAGGTTACTTGAAGATATACTTAGTGTGTGAAGTAGAATGGGATACCCCACATGCATTGCCCAAGTGTGCCTTGTGCTTAGGTAGTAGTATGGGATGCTACCTTTGACTTGCACAACTATACATGTAGGTGGCTTGGGACGTAGTTCACTTGAGTATAAAAGACAAATAGTTGAAGTAGCAAATTATGATTATGTCTTATGTTGACTAACTATTTGAGATACTCTTATAATGTTATCATAGCTTCCATACTTAGTACTTTTGTACTAACGCATATGCCTACATTCTAACCAAATGTAGGGTTGGAGCTTTGAGATGCTATTGGAGGCTAGAGTTTCAAAATTTTAGAATATTGAAGATCTTTCTGAGTCCTCATTGCTTCGAGGACAATATCTATTTACCTTTATGACATTTACTTTTATATTTTAGACTTTATGTGTCTGTGTCCAAAGACTTTTGTTCATGTCATTCATAGAGGTTTGAGACAATAATGTTAGAAACACTTCCGCTCTTATGAAATACCTTTCGAGTTATGTTTTAAAGAAATATTTAAATTCTTCCATATTTTGTAATGCCTATTTGATGAATGAATTCTAAGGGCTTGTGTAAGATATATTTTGGATTGAATACGTCATGTTTTGACTAGGGTGTGCTCTAGAGTTGTTACAATAATATATGAGATGTATGATCTTAAAAAAAAGGTACACATTATAATCTATGACATCTCTTTTGTTTCTATTCCCACTCATTCTAAAATAAAAAAAAATACTTCTTGTGCATTAACTGTAAATTAAATATGCATGCGCTGGGATAGGTAGATAGACCTTTAATTTTATCTATATATTTTTAAGTTGTCTCACTTTTCTTCGTCTTAACCTTTCAGTTCTAATGTCATACCCACTAAATGTTTCTTTGATCATCTACTTCCTCCATTAGCAAACCCCCTCTTTGAATCATTTCTCTCTCTCTAAGTTAGCAGAAAACATTATTAGTTTCTTATATAATCTAATTTTTAATTTTTTTTTACATCTATGTAGATATCATTTTATATAGATTTAAAATAGGTAATCATGATTGGGATATAAGTGCGGTTTTAAGAAGTTTTATTATTAATAAACCTAATAATGTTGTAGCTCCTAAGTTACACTTGGAGACATCATTAAATGATGTTTGGAATTCTTTTGATAAAATTTTTGCTCATGACATGACTAATTTTAATGGTTTACCATGATTTTATCTTTAGATTTTCAAACTGCTCAGCAGGAAAACCAGATGATCAAGTCATTATTATGAACCAAAACGGTAACCAATAGTTGTACTAATATCCTATCCAACCAGCTCAATTTATCCATCTAACAGCTATAACACCAAAATAATAGATTGATCTACAACAATTCAATATAGGGGCTAACAATTATCCATATTTCAATTTTTCCATGAAGACTCCTTTGGTTCAAACTAGAACAAGGGAACCATTCCTTTCATTACATTTTTATGTGTGTATGCTCAAAATTTTGATTTTAGTACTTTTGATTTGAAATTAGGAAAAATCATTAAACAAGGATTACACATGAATTATTGCAAGAGGAACATGATGAGACTTAATATAGAAGTATAACTGAAAAACTGGTCAAATACATTAGATTCTTACTATGGGAGCCATTAATAACTGATAGAACCACCACATGAGCTATCCATGATATCAAATGCACACACCACATTGAAGAAACCGATATACCTTGCCAGGGTTATAGAGGCGTTTATGGCGTGATCACTAAAACTAATGCCCGTAGAGAGGACTTAGCCTACGGGGGTAACAATTTTGGGACTATGAGGGTATACTAAAACCTGGTCCACTCAATTCTAAGCTTACTCCAAACTAAATATGTATATCTAACACACATAACTAAAACATTAAATAGCTCAAATACAAACATGAAAATCTGAGAATATTACAATGATAAACTGATAATGGAACATTCAAAAAATGATGCATGTATAATTGTTTAATTTACCTAGCATGTATCATTCATAAACTAAAAGAATCTACACAACTAGGGTTACGAGTTTCATGCAAAAAAGTAACCAAAGATTACACAAAAATAAGATAATCTAAGTAGGAATACTCTAATAACTAAATCACAACTAATATCTAAGGTTTTACAAACTGAAGGTTTAAGCAAGATACATAAATCAAGAATGTAACTGAATTCTAGGGACAAAATTGGTGAAAGGAACCAACTAGTGAAATTCCATTACTTGGTGACGAAATCTATGAAGAAATCCTTAAATTTTTGGGCAAAAACGGAAGTACACGTGTTGCATTCTTTGAAGGATGTTGGTCGCCTATTTCCTCCTCTCTTTTTTTAAGTTTGATAAATATTTTTTAATAGGTATCTTTCGCCTCATAAATTACACTTAATGTGGAATATAAGGAGTATCATGGAAATATTGTAGAATATTATTATGTATACAAATAATATATATCCATGTTTACTCTTTTTTGTTTTTTACTTGATATGGTGTTTTTATTATAAAGGTATTCTTTCTTTAGTTAGATTCAGATTAGACCACAATTCAATATTTATTAATACAATCTTTCTTAAGCTACGTCAATGTTTAAATACTAAGCATAGACTTTAGGCTCTACAACTTACATGCTCTTTTTATAATGAATTTTAGTTAATTTTGCACGACTTGAATCATCATAAGTTGTGTTTTAAGTAAACGAGAGAGACATGACTTTCTAGAAATTGAATCCATAGGTCAAGGGCATGCCCTCTATCTGCTGCAAGAGAATACACACTTTCGCACATATATTAGACCCTAGTGCAAGAATGATTCGCTCTAGTCCCGTAACAAATCAAAGTTGGATTCCTTTACAGAAGAATCCATGCTTAAAGAGAATTCCCTTTTTTCGCTTGGTTATGAGACTAGAGCAATATATGTGGCAACGAGAGGATTCTTTTGCTGCCGTTACGGGGGTATGCCCCTAAGCCAATTGAACCAATTCCTACTTAGTCATGTCTCTCTCTTAACATAAATCACAATCCATGATGATTCAAGTCACACAAAAATAACTTCAATGTATGATAAAAAGAATGTAGGTTGTCGAGCCTAATGTTTAGGATTAGTACTGATGTAGCTTAAGAATGATTATTTTGTAACTAAAGATTGGATTATTGTCTCCAAGGTCAGTAAAATGGTATAATGGAAATACAGTCTTAAGTAGAAAAGCAAAAATGAGTAAACAAAAAAATGTTTGGTTATTTATGTAGAGTGAAAAATTAAGTAGAAAGCAAAAATGAGTAAACAAAAAAATGTTTGGTTATTTATGTAGGGTGAAAAATTAAAGTTGGATTTTTCAGCAAAATCATTTTGTGTTAGTTAATTAGGTAGGCATTTTTTATTCCTTTTTAATGAAATTTCCATAGTTATGTGATATTAGTGGGAATATCATAATTATATGACTATTTATGAAATTAACCACATCTTTATTTTTTCGAGGTATGTATTGATCTTAAAGTTGTCGTTTATCCTTTATGAGCTATTTCTCTAAGAGTATATTAGTCTACTAGAAAGTACGGAATTCCAATGGATGGAATTTCATAGCTGAATAATAAAATTTTGTGATAATATTATTTAGGTATAGGTTAGACCAAAAAAAAATAAAATTCATGAATTTGCAAGGAGCTTTTAATCATGAATTAGTTAGCGATTACCAGTAATTCCATAGCTATTTATTGTTTTTAGTTGTATCGATCACTAAATTAATGATCTCTTTTTGATTTTTTCTAAAATAAAGTTCTTAAGGCATTTTATCTTAGTAAAAACAAGAAATAATAAGATTAATCAATTTTATTCATGAATATTTGTGTGTATTGATGGGACAAGTACCACGCCCCAAGGCCTATACTCTTTGGCATAAACACGAGACATAGGATCACGAGTGACCCCAAGCTAAACCTTAACAGACATATTTTAAGCATACTAAAACAACTTAATAAAAGATACTATGCAGAAGCTTAAATCGTGAGATAATTGGAAGATGAGAAATACCCAATACTGATCTGAATATACATTTAAATTCTAAGTGTTAAATGCTAAAGCTAAATCAAAGACAATGTTTAAAAAAGTCTCTAACTAACATGAGTTGTTGGGACATATGCCCATCACCACTTAAAAAAAATAAACATGTTCATTGTCCTCAATGTATGAGGACTCACCACTAATGTTGTTGAGTATGGATTGGAAATTGATCTATGTGTGATCTGAATGCTGAGAACATGGACCTACATCATGAATCTAATTCAATCTTATATTAATATAATCATTCTCAAGCTACATCAATGTTTAAATACTAATCCCAGACTTTAGATCTAAACTCTACATGTTCTTTTTATCATTAAGTTTAGTTATTTTTTGTCTGACTTAAATCATCATAGGTTGTGTTTTAAGTGAAGGATAGAGAGATGACTTTCTAGTCCCTAGTGCAAGAGAAAATTCTCTCTAGTCTCGTAACAAATAAAAGGAGGATTCATCGACAGAATAATTGCTGCTTCAAGAGAATCCCCTTTTTCGCTTGGTTACCTGATTAGATCAATATATTTGTCAAATAGCAAATTCTCTTCCAGCGGATAGGGAGCATACCCCTGAGCCTATTGATCCAGTTACTAGTAAGTCATGTCTCTCTCTTTCAAATAAGTTAGAACTTATGATGATTCAAGTCAGATAAAAATAACCTAAATTCATGATAAAAAGAACATGCAGGGTGTAGATCCTAAAGTTTAAGATTAGTATTTAAACATTTGCGTAGCTAAAGAATTGTTATATTGGAACTATAAGATTAGATTGCAGTCTCTAAGCTCAATTTAATGATATAATGAAAACACAGTCTCAAGTAGACAAGCAAATATACGTAAACAAAAACAGTTACATTATTTTTGTAGTGAAAAATTAAAGTTGAATTTTTCGGCTACATGACTTTGTCTAAGTTAATTACATAGGCATTTTCTGATTACTTTTTCACGAAATTTAAATAATTATATGATCATAGTGGGAAGGTTATAATTATATGAAAATTTATGAAATTAACCACATCTTTGTTATTTTCGAGTATATATTGATCTTAAAGTTGTCGTTCATCCTTGATGAGATATTGGTCTAAGAGTATATTAACCTACTAGAAAAAAAGGAATTAGGTGGATGAAATTTCATTGTTGATTAATAATATTTCATGCTAATCTTTTAGCTATGCATTAGTGAAAAAAAATAAAATAAAATTCATCAATTAGACCGGAGGTTTTTAGTGATGTATTAGTTAGGATTACTGACAAATCCCATAGCTAATTGAATACTTTTAGTAGTATCTATCACTAAATTAATGGTCTGTATTTGGTTCTTTCTAAAAATAATTTCGTAAGACATTTTATCTTAGTAAAAACAAGAAATATTAAAATTTATCAATTTTATTCATGAATCTTTGTGTTTATTGATGGAAAAGTGACATGTGTTGCGACTATCCCCTTGAGTAAGCACAAGATCTAGGATAACGACTGACCCCAAGTTAACCCTGAGCTGGCAAATCATAACCATACTATAAATACTGAATATAGGATACTATGCAACAATTTAAATTATGAGATAACTTATAGATGGGAAATACCCATACAAATCTGAATATATAATAAACTTCTGAATGTTAAGTGATACTAAACAATCACTCAAACGCTAAAGCTAAATATAAAATTGAATGTTGAGTACCTGAACATGCATCATGAAAGGATGTAGCTCTAAGTATGCGTTAGTACTTGGAATGTACAAAGAATGCAAGATAAGAATATAACTAAAAAAATATGTAAGTTGAACAAGGATAAGTGAGAAATCACATATTTGAACATATTATAAAACTAAAATACATTTAAATGAACTGATCTGAATTTAATGATAAAGTACTAATTATTAAATTGCTTAGACTGAATACTAAAATATTGAAAACCTAGTCAAATGCACTAGTCTGATTGTGGGAGCTACTATTGACCGAAGTCAAATATCATGAGCTAAACGTGGAGTCTGATGTATGCTCCCATTGAGAGGACATAATATACATTTTCAATCAAGAGTATAAAGGCATTACTCGTATGATCGCTAAATTTGATGCCCAATGAGGGTATTTTACTTCTACAGGGGCACATAGTTTTCAGACTATGAGGGTACACTGAACCCTAATCTAATTCAATGCTAAGCCCACTCAAAATTGGAATGTGTATGACACAATATAACTAAATTATTGTAAATGAGAATGCGACATGTAAGTACTCAATGAACATTCAAAATCTGAGACATGCTTAATTGTTCAACTGACCTAGCAATTGTTATTGATAAACTAAAAGAATCTACAATGGTATGGTTGTAAATTTCATGAAAATAACTAATCAACAATTTCATGAAAAAAACATGACAATCCTATTAGGAACCTTATAACACCTATATCATAATAATTTATTAAGGTTGTAGAAACTCCAGATCTACACAAGATATCAAGGATCAAGAATCTGGCTGAACTCAAAGGACCTAGTGTACGAAAGGAACGCATAAGTTCAATCCCACATACCCAATTATGAATCTATGCACAAATACTTCAATTATGGGAATGAAACTGAAGAAAACCTCCTACTTGTTCTGAAGAGGAAATTGTCGAATATTCTCTTGTTTTGAACTATATTTGATTAACTTAGGTTAAAAGTTTAAATATTGCAAAATTATATTTTTATTCATAGAGTTTGTACAAATGTCACATCCTGGGAGCACCCCCTTGACGTAAATGGCGTCGTCGTCCTCTTTGAGGAAAAAGACTAGCCTCTCAGCCTACATCATTACATTCATAGGTTAAAATGCAGAAATTTATATAAAAATTCATTACTACTACATAGAGGTTTACATAGACCTCTACATACACATAATGGTTATATCGAGCATACATAGACCCTTCATAAAGGAAGATTACTTAGTCTTCTAATTTAATATATATATATATATATATATATATATATATATATATATATATATATATATATATATATATATATATATATATATATATATATATATATATATATATATCATATATTATTATAAGTGGAAAAAAAAGTTAAAAGTTGAATTACGATTTTACCCTTACTATAAATTAAAATATTATAAAAAATTTAACTACTTAATTTAAATATTAAATCGTGTCATTTTAATTAAAATGTTGACAGACATTTGAACATCTTAGGTTAATTCCTAATTAAAATATCAAACTTAATAATACCTATTTTCCATAATATATATATATATATATATATATATATATATATATATATATATATATATATATTTATATAAAATCTCTTTTTTGAGATTTGAAACGTCTAAATAATTTGTTTAATGTTTTACTCTCTATCTATAATTACTATGATTAAATTAAATTATATTAAATTGGTTAGTAAAAAGAGTAACCCTCCATCTCCCCATGTATAAGATCATGATTATTTCATTAAATATACAAATTCTTCAACTTTTCATCTTCTCTTTGAATTATTAATAATACTCAGTTATGATTTAATGACATTAATAGTTTTTAATTTCTTATCTTAATATCATTTGTTGAGGTAAAGTTATGGTCTCCATTCATAATTCCTATAAATATATTTTTAAAAAAACAAAATGGTGAGGCTTGTAAGCCTCTTTTATATAAATCTCTAACTAATGGAGGAATATCTTTTTTTCACCAATTACCTCCTTTTGATGAGATTATTTCGGAGATTTTCAGGCACCATTATGTTATTTTTTTGTTTAACTGTAATAATATTATATAAGATCTCAATAGTGATATTTTGTATCCTACTTTCATCATTATCACTTTAGATGACTATTTTTTCAACTGGTTTGTTGTTTTATGAATTCTTGAATTTATTTGGAATCTTATATTTGTATATTGTATTGTGCCATGTAAAATATCATTTTTTTTCTTATTCATATTGTATCAGCTCATAGATTAACACAATATGCTATTATACTTCTTTTATTAATGTGGATTGAAGGGACTTGTACAAAAAATTGATGGTTATTGATGGAGTAACTCATTCTTCTTATTGAGATTTTTGTAGCTTTAATGATTATTCATCCATAATTTTGTTAGATATCTTGTTTTTTTACAATTTATGTTTACTTCTCTTTTAATATTATTTTTTATTTTGATTTCAATTTCATAATCGATAAGCTACTTTTTAAAAACTGATACATTTTCAAATTGATGTATGTTCAAATAGTTTATGTTATCAACGTATATCATGAAGAAGACTCTTGAATTTGATAGGATATGGAAGAAATAGTCAATAAGAACTCGTAATATTATGTCCTAATTTTGTATTTATTTTTTAATCTACATTATTATTGATCATCCTCTTACGAAGAATGTATACATTGTATTTTTTTCCTTCTCTATTTTTTCTGTGTTTTTTCGTCTCTATTAGACATCTTAATTTAGTTTTTAATGATGTCGTATGTCTAAATACTTGTTTGAGCTCAAATTAGTCAATTTTGACTTTATTAAAAGTTTGCTAACTATTAACTTAAGTTTAAAAGTTATAGTAGATTGCTTAAAAAGAATTAATTCGAAACATCAAAATGTGCCCCTCATTGGTGTTTTATGGTTATATTATTAAAGATTTATTTATAATTTTTGTATTATCTTATTCATTGCATGTTGTTTACAGACTATATGTTTTCATTGCATTTTAGTTATTCTAACATATCTATGAACACACGTGCAAAACACGATATATATATATGTATGTATGTATGTATGTGTATATATACAAATTATAAGATGGTCTCAAAAGCATGTCTCATCTCATAACCATCTACCAAGAGTAATAATTTGGGAGTAGCCCATACATCAATATAACAAGACCACGTATAAGTCATACAATGTTAAGTACTCAAAGAAAAGGAAAGAACATAAGAGTCTTAAAAACTAAAACAAAATTATAATGTTGATATTGACATTTCCCTTGTAAAGTGAGGACCTACCCAACTTGTATGAATGAGAGTTCCAAGTCTTCCTTCAAAGTCCTCTCAAAAGCCCTTCAATGACCGGAACTTAAAATATTGGGGAAAAGAAAGAAAATGGGGTAAGTACACAACTTATACTATGTATGAGACCATATGCAAACATATCATTAAATCATACTAAGAAACGGGACAATTCATTAAGGGGGCGTTTGGTAGGATGTATTAAAAGAAATAATCCATGTATTAGATGGGGTATAATTTAATACCGTGTTTGGTAGGAATGTGAGCCTATGTATAACTAATCCATGGATTAGTTAATACATCCCACATGGTATCATGTGATGTATTGCTAATACCTTCCATTTGGTGGTATTAGCTCTAATACCATGGACTATTCTAAGTAAAGACAAAAATACCCATCAAATCCTTTTAATATTTAATTTATTTTTTTGATTTTCTATTTTCTATTTTATTTTTATATTAATAAAGTTATTTAAATAAATTAACTTACAACTTTTATTATTTAGATATAATTTTTTTTCTAAAATATGAATTACTTAATCTATTTATTATTAATATAAAATATTATAATCTGACGAATATGTTAATGTTGATGCATGAATTTAAGAACAATTCATAAGTAAAATATTGTCTCTTAATGAAAGTTCATTAAACATTACACAAGTAGTCTAAAACAAGAGTGTGTTTGTGTATATATATACACACACACATCTCGAGTATAAAAATTGTTTAATTTATTTTTTTATATTTATTTTATATTTTTATTTTATTTAATGATAAAGAGTTTTTTAATATTCATTGATACAAAACAAAGTTCAATAAATTTTCTCTATAATCATTATAGTTGTGTGACCTTTTGTGTTATTAACTCTAATTTTTTAAGATGACAATTATTTACTCTCAAATAATTTAAGTTAGAAAATAGTGAACATGACAATAAAAATTTTATTCTCATAACTAGTTAATAATATTATAAAAAATAATATTATCCGTTAATTATCTACTTTGACTCAATTACATGAAATACAAAATCTCATAACAAGTCTAGGGTATAATTGGATTTTTTTTTAAAAAAAACATTTAAACCACACAAAATTAGTTAAGAAACAACGAACCAAACACTTGATAAAAATAATCCCTGCATTGCTAATCCCTGTATTGCTAATCCCTGCATTATTCATTTTTGTACCAAACCACCCCTAAGTGATAGGCATGTACATCACAAGACCAACAAAACAAAGTCTAGTCAAGGCAGCATGCACATCACATAATTGAACACATAGTCAAAGTAAGTCTATAATCAAGTTATAATAGCACAAGCATGAATAAGAGTATATTTCAACATAATTAAAGCAAGACCATCACTCATGACCATTTTAATACACTTGTGGAATGACTAAGCAAAACCCTATAACCTTACTTAATTAAGTAAACCTAGAAAGAACCATAACCAATGTCCAACTTCACATAATATAACATAAGAGCACATAATATCATACTTAAAAAATAGAGACAAAGTACATGGTCAATAGAGTAAATCAACATCACATAGTGTCACTTACATGTAATATCATCATTTACCTATCATTTACATTTATAAGCATATAAATAAATAAGAACATCCTCCTAAGACTTTCCTTAAGGCTAACTAGTGTAATATATAGGTAGAGTCCCATACCCCTGTCTAGATTAAGCTAAATCCCTTAGGTCATCTTAGTTAGAGTTCAATATTTTAGTTCATTTTACCTTTTGCAAACACCTTTTCCTAACCGAAATAGACCACATGAGCTTCTGTGGAATCCGGTGTCATGGAATACTACACTAAAATAAGGCATACTACTAATCAAGGTAGTACCAAAATATGAATATAGCAACTTTGTGAATCCACTAGTTAGTATTCCTATGGGGGGGGGGGCATAGATAAAGAACTAGCAGATATAGTTGGACCCTCCTTATTATGCATGCATTGGAGTCTCAAATCGGAAGAGTACATTAGTGATCCTACCTTCCCCATGTGGAAAAGGACACTCCTCACTCTAGTTCACTCAGTGCTAAGTTAGAGTCCCTTTTTTAAATTTCTTTAGTACCTTTATTAATCATCATTGCTTAATTTAGGTCATAGGTTCTATCCCTTATATAAAAATCATCATTATAGCTCTATAAGAATTGCATGAGTATTGTCCTTTCATTACAATCGATATAACTGATATAAGCACTTTAGCATATTCACATCATGATAAGACACATTGGTAAGTTATCACCATCCTTATAACATTTAAATCTTATACAACACCTCACAAACCATAGTCATGACAGTTTAATTTAACATCATACCTACCCTATCAATCTTAACATCAGACATACTTCAGTACAACATCAACCCTTAACCACAATAAACAATAATTGAAGTAAAAAGTAGAGATCACAAGATTTACCAAGCGTTCTTCATAATCAATCATCAAGGTCTTACCATCTACACTTAACTGAACCAAATAAGGGTGTAATATCATCACACAACAATAACATGATAACAAGGTTAATTGAATCACTACATCACAATCGATCAGTAGTTCAAAGTTTAACATAAGAGACTTAGGTCAAAGTACTAACTTATTTTTCAATTGTTAAAACTTATTGGGATCAGATTAGACCCCAACTTATTACCCTTAAAACGAAATTAATAATTGATTTAAGAAAAGACCAAAACACCCTTAACAAATCCATATTTGAGATATCCTCTGCCCAACAACCTAACTTCCAAAAGTCATATCTTCCTCATAGGACCTCAAAAGTGTTTAAACCTTGCATCATTGTAATGATATTCAGATGTGATCTCTATTCATAAAATAAATCACTCAAACACATCCTGAGCTAGAAGTTATGGTTGTTCAAAAATGACTAAAACTCACTAATGAAATCTGGAAAAATTTTCAGATTTCCTTACTTATTTCTAAATTTGATGATTCTTATTTTTCTTATATTAAACATAGTTAATTTTAAATACGAGATGTTACAATATCTTCCCATTGGGAACATTCATCCTCTAATGAGAATTCTTTCACTAAGCTAAAGGTAGTAACATCATTTCAGCACTCACAAACAAAAGCAAGTAATAACATGCATATACACAATATTATAAAGTGATAAGAAGAGAATTTAGTACCTTGATCTGCATTCTCTCCCGATTCAAAAGAGATGTGGATATATCTTCTTCATATTATTCTCATCTTTCCAAGACGCTTCTTCAACGAATTGGTTCCTCTAAAGGATATTGACTGAAACAACTTCCTTTTTCCTCAACTTATGCACCTGATAATCCAAAATATGCATTAGAATTTCTTTATAGTATAGGAAATCCTTAATCCCAACATACTCTCTTGGTGTTATCAATGGAGGATCACCTAAACACTTCTTCAACATAGAAATATGGAATACCGGATGAACTGCTGCTAACTCTTGGGGTAGCTCCAATTGATAAGACACATTTACCACTCTTTTGGAGATTCTTTAAGGTTCAATATATCGGGGACTAAGTTTCACCTTTTTACCAAATCTCATAACTCCTTTCATAGGTGAAATCTTCAGATACACCTAATCATCAACCTCAAACTTCAATGGCCTCCTCCTAACGTATGTGTAGGACTTTTGGCTACTTTGAGTTGTCTACAACCTTTGTTGAATAACTTTTACTTTCTCCATAGCTTAGTGAACTAAATCTTGTCCTATCAACCCTTCATTGCAAACTTCGAACCACCAAATAGGAGATCTGCACCTTCTTCCATAAAGAGCTTTATATGGAGCCACTTGAATTCTTGAATGATAACAATTGTTGTAAGAGTACACAATAAGAGGTCGGTGATCATCCCAATTTCCCTTGAAGTTTGTCACACAAGCTCTAAATATCTCTTCTTAGGTCTGGATAGCACGTTCTACTTGTCTATCTGTGTGAGGATAGAAAGTAGTGCTAAAATTCACTTTTGACCCAAACCTTTCTAGAAGGTTTTCCAGAACTGTGCAATAAGCTGTGCACCTCTATTGAAATAATGGAGACCGAAACCCCATGATGTCTTTTAGCTTCTTGAATATACAACTTTGTCTGATCTTCGGCCCAATAAGTAGTACTTACGGGCAAGAAATGGACAGACTTTGTGTAATTCTTTAAGAGCACTTGTATTTACATGAATTAAATTTGTAGATTAGATAAAGCGTTTTTTTTTAAAAAAATTAGATAATCAAAGTGTTTATTTTTGATTCTATATTATTTCTATAAAATTTATGTGGTTAAATGAATTAACTTTTTTATCCTTTATCTATAATTAGTGTAACTAAATGTATTGAACTACAAGTAAAAACAATTAATCTTTCCTCTTCCTCATATCTAAGACCACTATCTTCTAAAAATTAAATTAAATAACTCTTCAACTTTTCATCTTAACCTACAAATAATTAGATCTATATAAGCATCACAGAAAAGTAATTGTTCTTTACCAATTGCCTCCTGTTGATGTGAAACATTAGGAAATTTTTCCGGTATTGTTTTTTAAATATTAATAATTGTTCTTATCCTAGTTAGAATGATATTTTGTGTCATTGTCTTATCTTTACCATTTTAGTTGTGTAACGACCCGTTTAGTCGTTTTGAGCAACATACTTCAATTCTGGAAAAAACTAGCAGAAGCGACGGACCCCACGACGGAACGTCATGGGCACGACGGGCCGTCGAGGGTGTCTCGTCCCAAAACACTTAGAAAATCTGAAATTGGGTACTGAAAATCAACTCTCTGAACTCTGCGACGGAATGGCAGGACGGACCGTCACCGGTGTGACGGACCGTCACAGACCCTTGGTGGAAATTTGGGTCTCTGAACTCTGCGACGACCTGCAGGACGGACCGTCGCAGGCACGACGGCCCGTCACAGGTTGCACAAATCCCAGGCAGAGTCGGATTTCTGGTGAAGTTTTAAGGGACGTTTTTGGACTATTCTTTCCTTAATTATAGATTTCGTGGGTTTACATTAATAACTCAAATTCTTGGGGGTTAAAAGAGGTAACCCTAAGTTAATTAGTGGGGTATTATTGCCACCTTTTATTCTTAATTATATACTAATTAGGGTAAAAGAAAGAAGGTTTGAATAAAGAAAATTTGAAAGAACAAAGAAAAAGAAAGAGAACGAGTAGAGAGAGAGAGAGAAACGAAGAGGATAGCAAGGATTTTGAGAAGATAGCTTGTTGATCGCAATTCTTTGGTGGAGGTAGGTTATGGTTATTTCATGCTATTCGTAGTAAACTCTTAATAGCGAATGATATGTGTTAGTAATATTGTGAACCTTCTATATGCTTAATTGTATTCTTGCATGAATGATGTGATTATGTAATTATGAATAAATAAGCATGATGAAGCTATTGAATCCCAAATCTTGAAAAGAAACCCTAATCTACTTTGTTAATGATGATGCCTTGGTATAAAAGAAGGTTTGACGAATGGAAGTAGTGAGATTAGGGGACCGGGTGCCACGTTCCGGTACCAGGATAGAATATATGGATCGGGTGCCACGTTCCGGTACCAGGATAGAATATATGGATCGGGTGCCACGTTCCGGTACAAGGATAGAATATGGATCGGGTGTCACGTTCCGACACCAGGATAGAATATGGATCGGGTGCCACGTTTCGGTACCGGGATAGAATATGAATCGGGTCTCATGTTCCCACACCAGGATAGAATATGGATCGGGTGCCACGTTCCGGTACCAGGATAGTATATGAGGATCGGAGTGTCACGTTTCGACACCAGGATAGTATATTGAGGAGCGGAGTGTCACGTACCGACACGAGGGGAATAAAGATAATGAATCTTGAAAAATGTTAATGTATCCAATCTAATGAACTGAATTCCCAAATGAGTATGATGAGGAGGCGTGAGTCCTCATTGATATGCTTGGTGTTGTAACCAAGGGTTATGGTAACTGTAAATGTTGCATGCTAAGCATATTAGTTGATTTTATGATATTGCTTAATACATACTGTTTTCTATTTTGAGTTGGCCGATGATATCTACTTAGTACCCGTGTTTTGTACTGACCCCTACTTTTATTGTTTTCTTTTTGTTTATTGTGGAGTGCAGCAAACGTGCCGTCGTCTTCGACTCAACAGTAATTCAAGCCAGTCTTTCTACATTGGAAATTTAGTGCATCTCCTTGGGGTGCTCCGGTTTTGTTTGTAAAGAAGAAGGATGGGAGTTTTCGGATGTGCATAGTCTACAGACAACTGAATAAAGTAACTATTAAGAACAAGTACCCTCTTCCCCGCATTGATGACTTGTTCGATCAGTTACAAGGTGCTTGTGTCTTCTCTAAGATTGATTTGCGATCCGGTTATCATCAATTGAAAGTACGGGCAACGGATGTGCTAAAGACTACTTTTCGAACGAGGTATGGGCATTACGAATTTGTAGTGATGTCTTTTGGTCTAACGAATGCCCCTGCTGCGTTCATGAGCTTGATGAACGGGATTTTTAAACCATAATTGGACCTCTTCGTGATCGTATTTATTGATGATATATTAGTATACTCAAAGAGCAAGAAGGAACATGAAGAGCATTTGAGAAAGGTATTGGAATGTTGAGGGAGAAAAAGCTTTATGCCAAGTTCTCTAAGTGTGAGTTTTGGCTAGATGCAGTGTGCTTCTTGGGGCATGTGGTTTCTAAGGATGGAGTGATGGTGGATCCTTCTAAGATTGAGACAGTGAATAATTGGGTAAGACCTACTAATGTGTCAGAAATAAGGAGCTTTGTTGGGTTAGCTAGCTACTACCGTCGATTTGTCAAGGAATTCTCTTCTATTGCTTCCCAATTGACGAACTTGACTAAGCAGAATGTTGCATTTGTATGGTCGGACGAATGTGAGGAAACCTTTTAGAAGCTCAAAACTTTGTTGACCACCGCACCTATCCTTACCTTGCCAATAGAGGGTAAGAACTTCATTGTATATTGTGATGCATCCTATTCGGGTTTGGATGCAGTACTAATGCAAAAGAAGAGTGTGATTGCTTATGCTTCGAGGCAATTAAAAGTGCATGAACGTAACTATCCAACCCACGATTTGGAATTGGCTGCGGTAGTGTTTGCATTAAAGCAATGGAGACACTATTTATATGGGGTTAAGTGTGAGGTCTACACGGATCATCGTAGCATTCAGTATGTCTTTACTCAGAGAGATTTGAACTTGAGACAGAGGAGATGGATGGAGCTAGTAAAGGACTACGATATCACTATCTTGTATCATCCGGGAAAGGCGAATGTTGTGGCGGATGCTTTAAGTAAAAAAGCGGGAAGCATGGGAAGTCTAGCTCACTTGCAAGCCTCTAGACGCCCATTAGCTAGAGAGGTTCAGACTCTAGCTAACGACTTGATGAGATTAGAAGTAAATGAGAAGGGAGGATTGTTGGCTTGTGTGGAGTCAAGATCTTCTTTTCTTGACAAAATTAAGGGAAAACAGTTTGATGATGAGAAACTAAGAAGAATTCAAGATAAAGTATTGCGAGGGGAGGCTAAGGAAGCACAAATCGATGAGGAAGGTGTTTTGAGAATCAAGGGAAGGGTATGTGTACCCCGCGTCGATGATTTGATCAACACTATTCTGAAAGAGGCTCATAGTTCAAGGTATTCTATACATCCGGGTGCAACCAAGATGTATCATGACCTAAAGCAACACTTTTGGTGGAATAGAATGAAGCGTGATATTGTTGACTTTATTTCCAAGTGTCCAAACTGTCAACAAGTAAAGTATGAACACCAAAGGCCCGGAGGAACACTTCAGAGAATGCCCATTCCGGAATGGATGTGGGAAAGAATTGCAATGGATTTTGTGGTTGGTCTTTCGAAGACAATGGGTAAGTATGACTCCATTTGGGTGATTGTTGATAGGTTAACTAAATCTGCTCATTTCATTCCGGTCAAGGTGACTTACAATGCAGAAAAGTTAACCAAACTTTACATCTTGGAAGTTGTGCGATTGCATGTGGTTGCACTATCCATCATATCAGATAGAGGTACGCAGTTTACTTCTAAGTTTTGGAAAACATTGCATGCGGAATTGGGTACTAGGTTGGACCTTAGTACTGCGTTCCATCCTCAGATCTATGGTCAGTCTGAAAGGACGATTCAAGTGTTGGAGGATATGCTTCGTGCGTGTGTGATAGAGTTTGGTGGTCATTGGGATAGCTTCCTACCCTTAGCGGAGTTTTCATACAATAATAGCTATCACTCAAGTATTGATATTGCCCCATTTGAAGCATTGTATGGTAGGAGATGTAGGTCTCTCATTGGTTGGTTTGATGCATTTGAGGTTAGGCCTTGGGGTACTGACCTTTTGAGGGATTCGATAGCGAAAGTGAAGTCTATTCAAGAAAAGCTCCTAGCGGCGCAAAGTAGAAAAAAAGAATATGCAGATCGAAAGGTTAGAGACTTAGAGTTCATGGAGGGTGAACAAGTCTTGTTGAAAGTTTCACCAATGAAAGGGGTGATGCGGTTTGGAAAAAGGGGTAAACTAAGCCCAAGGTACATTGGACCATTTGAAGTACTCAAGCGAGTAGGGGAGGTGGCTTATGAGTTAGCCTTGCCCCCAGGGCTGTCCGGGGTACATCCGGTATTCCATGTGTCGATGTTGAAAAGATATCATGGGGATGGAAATTACATTATCCGTTGGGATTCAATTTTGCTTGATGAGAACTTGTCTTATGAGGAGGATCCTGTTGCTATTTTAGATAGAGAAGTTCGCAAGTTGAGGTCAAGAGAGATTGCGTCCATCAAGGTACAATGGAAGAATCGACCGGTTGAAGAAGCCACTTGGGAGAAGGAGGCGGATATGCGAGAAAAATACCCACATCTGTTTACAGATTCAGGTAATCCTTTTCGCCCTTGTTTTCCTTCTTTTGATCGTTCGGGGACGAACGATGGGTAAATTGATATCTAATGTAACGACCCGTTTAGTCGTTTTGAGCAACAGACTTCAATTCTGGAAAAAACTGGCAGAAGCGACGGACCCCACGACGGAACGTCATGGGCACGACGGGCCGTCGAGGGTGTCTCGTCCCAAAACACTTAGAAAATCTGAAATTGGGTACTGAAAATCAACTCTCTTAACTCTGCGATGGAATGGCAGGACGGACCGTCACCGGTGTGACGGACCGTCACAGACCCTTGGTGGAAATTTGGGTCTCTGAACTCTGCGACGACCTGCAGGACGGACCGTCGCAGGCACGACGGCCCGTCACAGGTTGCGCAAATCCTAGGCAGAGTCGGATTTCTGGTGAAGTTTTAAGGGATGTTTTTGGACTATTCTTTCCTTAATTATAGATTTCGTGGGTTTATATTAATAACTCAAATTCTTGGGGGTTAAAAGAGGTAACCCTAAGTTAATTAGTGGGGTATTATTGCCACCTTTTATTCTTAATTATATACTAATTAGGGTAAAAGAAAGAAGGTTTGAATAAAGAAAATTTGAAAGAACAAAGAAAAAGAAAGAGAACGAGTAGAGAGAGAGAGAAACGAAGAGGATAGCAAGGATTTTGAAAAGATAGCTTGTTGATCGCAATTCTTCGGTGGAGGTAGGTTATGGTTATTTCATGCTATTCGTAGTAAACTCTTAATAGCGAATGATATGTGTTAGTAATATCGTGAACCTTCTATATGCTTAATTGTATGCTTGCATGAATGATGTGATTATGTAATTATGAATAAATAAGCATGATGAAGCTATTGAATCCCAAATCTTGAAAAGAAACCCTAATCTACTTTGTTAATGATGATGCCTTGGTATAAAAGAAGGCTTGACGAATGGAAGTAGAGAGATTAGGGGATCGGGTGCCACATTCCGGTACCAGGATAGAATATATGGATCGGGTGCCACGTTCCGGTACCAGGATAGAATATATGGATCGGGTGCCACGTTCCGGTACCAGGATAGAATATGGATCGGGTGTCACATTCCGACACCAAGATAGAATATGGATCGGGTGCCACGTTCCGGTACCAGGATAGAATATGGATCGGGTGTCACGTTCCGACACCAGGATAGAATATGGATCGGGTGCCACGTTCCGGTACCAGGATAGTATATGAGGATCGGAGTGTCACGTTCCGACACCAGGATAGTATATTGAGGAGCGGAGTGTCACGTACCGACACGAGGGGAATAAAGATAATGAATCTTGAAAAATGTTAATGTATCCAATCTAATGAACTGAATTCCCAAATGAGTATGATGAGGAGGCGTGGGTCCTCATTGATGTGCTTGGTGTTGTAACCAAGGGTTATGGTAACTGTAAATGCTGCATGCTAAGGATATTAGTTGATTTTATGATATTGCTTAATACATACTGTTTTCTATTTTGAGTTGGCCGATGATATCTACTCAGTACCCGTGTTTTTTACTGACCCCTACTTTTATTGTTTTCTTTTTGTTTATTATGGAGTGCAGCAAACGTGCCGTCGTCTTCGACTCAACAGTAATTCAAGCCAGTCTTACTACATCAGAAATTCAGGGTGAACTAATGCTTCTAGCTTGGAGTGGATCTTCTTCTTCAAGTCTCGATGCCTTGAACTTCCGGCATGGACTAGCTTTTTATGTATTTTTAGCTTCTTAGAATACTCTTAGTTTAGTAATTTGATTATAGATGTTCTTGTGATGATGACTTCCAGGTTTTGGGAATAATAGATGTTTAATAATGATAAGTTTTCGAGTTATAGAAGTTGATTATTGATTTTACTTATGAGCTTAAGTCTTCCGCATTACTTTCTGTTGTTATTACGTTGAAATGTTAAGGTTAGATTTGTTGGTTCGCTCACATAGGAGGGTAAGTGTGGGTGCCAGTCGCGGCCCGGTTTTGGGTCGTGACAAGTTGTGTTTTAAACTGTTTATAAATACCTGAATTTTTGTTGAACAATTATAATACTCTTATTGTGTCATATTTTCCTCATTCTTGTGTTAACTTCTATTTTCCTATTTCATTTTAGTTTTTAATTGTTAAACAGAATTTCTTTCAAGGTTATTGTCATTTACCGCATATATATATATATATATATACACACACACACACACACACACACACATACATACTATAATTGGGATGATAAAAAAAGTTGAATTACAAATTATCTTTTATACGTTGAATAGTCATTTGAGTATTTAATTAAACACCAATCTTTTAATTATTGGCATTAAAAAGTAAATTTACCTATATATTAATAATATTTTATTAAAATGAAATACATTCTCACTCATTAATTCATTCAGTTCAATGTGGTGGATTTTTTTACATATTCCATAAATATTCAACCTTTAGAATTTCTTTTTAGTATTTTACATTTGTAACAAATTTTGGTAATAAATATAAATTTTAACTATTAGCATTTAGGAAGTCCAACTGACAGACATATCTATGTGGTCAAGAAATCATTTAACTTTTTCGTGCTCTTTCTGGGTTTTCAATTATTTTAAATTTTATATGCCATGTATCATTGATTAGGAATTAAGAATTTGGATCATTAGTAAGAGTTTTGAATTTTGATTGGTTATAGGAGAGGAGGTATCACCAAGAACTCTATTCCTTATGTATTTCTTTTTAGTAGAAAAATTGTTATAATTACAGTCTTAGAAGGATATGAATATTGTATTTGTTATTTTTTGTTTTATTTTTTTGTATTCTTTATCGATTTATACTTATTTAATTTAATCTTCTATGAAATTATGAAAGTTATAAGTCTAATTTTATTAGTGCTAAAATTACTAATCTATGACCTTTATATTCATTTTTAAATGTACTTATATATGATTTTCTTTTTTTTATTATTTTCTTGCTGATATGGGAGTGTAGACACGTAAATCGTATAAATTCGGTCCAATACAATATCAAGGACCACAATCAAATATTGAAATTCTAAAGCATTGTTGGAACATGTTTCACCTAGAACAAATGAGAATGGTAAATTTATTTGTTCTGCAGGTATCAAGACCACTCCTGCCCCTGGTTGACGCTACTACAAGAAAATTATTGGTGGTGGCCCAGTTAGAATATGACAGCAAGAAACAATTACTCTTGAAGTCTCAACAATGAATTCATGAAGACTCCAACTTTAACCTTCAAATTCGGCAAGCGGCAAGCCTACACGTAGAGAAGTTTCAAAAAAATGAATACATATTCATGAAGACATAAACTCTCGTTGTCAAATTCGGCAAGCCTACACGTTGACAAGTCTCAAAAAAAAAAGGAAAGCACATTCATGACTACTTCAAGTATTGTTGCCAAACTTCGGCAAGCCTCCACTTTGACATGTCTCGAAGTAAGGGGCATTTGTTGACCCATAAACTTTATTGATTCAAATTCATAAAAAATATGAATTAAATCCATTTTCATTTGGGATGAATAATTAATTTTGGCTTTACAAATAATTAAGTCCATCTAATCAAATTCAAATCCAAGGTCCATTTCACCTTGAAGCCCAAACCCATTCCACGTGTCACAGTTACTAGTCATCCGTAATCAACAAAGTGACGCCACATGTCGAAATGAGTTGGTAGTCTCTGTCAAATACAAGAATGAATCACAATGAGCCAAGTGTAAAAATGACATCCTTTAGCCAATCATATGCAACCTTGTCCACCCCCTACAACTATAAATAGGGGATGTACATGACATTCTAGGGGAATCAAGAAAACTCTTCAAAAAGAATTAAGCAATTTGGTGAAAACTACAACATCAACCTCACATCTCTTTGAAGGAGTGGTCAACAGAGTTCTTCACGAAGGTCGACTTGAAACAACGAAGCGCTTTCAGACGTCCCGAGATACACAATATCTTATTGAGGTCTACATCATCAAACAATTCTAGAAATACTTTATTGAAGGATCTAGAATCACAGAGAAACTTAGGAGAGAGAATCAAGAGAAAAACGGAATGGTAGTCAAAATTTTTCATTAATAAAAAATATATATTCTCATTTATTTATTTTGCTTGCAGTCGATTTTTGCTCCTTAGAAAATATGTTATGGAGGATAATGAGATATTATTATTAAGGATAATTCATATATATATATATATATATATATATATATATATATTCAAAGTATTAGAATCTGTAGTATCTTAATTAGTTTTTCATATTTTTCGCTTGATGGTCAATGTACTATTCGATTAATATAAATTTTATTGAATGAATAAAATATAATTGGATAAAAGTAATTTTTTTAATTTCAACATTTTCTATATAATAATTAAATTTTATATAATTGTATGGGAAAACGTGCAATGCATGTTCCCAAGAACTACTATATATATATATATAGGAAAACCTTAGTACCACCACCACCATCCAGAAAACCCTTTTAATTTAAAATATTCCCCAAAATACCCTTTCCTTTAAGAACCCCTACATTAAACTACATTTCAACCCAAGCAACACAAACACTATAGTGTTGCCTAAGCCCCAACAATCACACCGTCTCAACAACGACACAATTTATATACGGAGCGACACCTTTTAAGAATTGGAAGTATTTACTCCCTTTTCGAGAAGGTAATGCATCGTTCATATTCCATTTATACAACGTTATGGATTTGGTTATTCCAAACTTTCTTGCACATTTAATCAAACTGGGGACTTTGATGAACATGGTAATATGGAAGAATCAAATTAACATGTTTCGAGAAAAGTTGAGCAAAGGTTATGCAATCATTATGAGAAACTTCAATGTTTTTGAAATAACTGGTGAATACATATCATTGTATTCAAACTTTTAAATAACATTCTTGCGTATAACTTCCATCCAAAAACTACAGGATGATATTGTTCAAATACCTGTAAATGGTATCCAAGCAGTAATGATTCTCTCTAAGGTCAACAACAACATCGTCCTATTAGGCACATCCATTCTTGTCATTTATGTTACACACGGTCTCCAATGTATACAGTAAATAATATCCCTCCTAAACTTGTAGATGTAGTTTGATGCTTACTTGGAATCGGTTATATGGAGAGTATGAGTTCAAAGTTGAAGAAACGCGACATACACAATATTATTGATCCGTAATATTCTTATCTCAATTACATTACATTCAAATTCATTCATAACAAAGAAGCTACATATAATTATCATTTTGTTAGGACACCACTATCAAATCAAAAATAACTTTGTGGGTGGATTAGGGTAAAGTATTTTACTCTTACGTATATCCCATCCACTTGGGACCATACTTTTTGATCATTACTACTACTACTCTAAATGAATTCATAGGTAACTATTTCTTCTCAACTTACTGGAAACTTTTAATAATCACATATATAGGACATTGACATTTAATTTTGTTTTTTTCATAATTGGTGAAGTGACTTTTGCCACCACCACAACAAGCAAAATTTATGTTAGTCTTAAAATGGACAACATCTCCTCGTTGCTCCATAAATTCTCAAAGAAGTTAGTTAATGTACATTCTATTGAGAGTGAAAATGCAAGTAACGTTCCCATTGCAGAAGCTATGTTTCAAAATTGGTTGACTATTGCAGAGTTAGTAGATTCTAACTAGAGACGGACACTTAAATCGGCATGCTACTATTATATATATATATATATATATATATATATATGGATATACACTGACCTTCATTTTTACATATGGTAGGTAAGAAAGCAACTAACTTTGTAACCACAACATACATTCAAGGGAACTCTAATGATGATTTACGCATAAATAGGTTTAAGATACACATAAAGGTCAAGGACATTGGTGGGAAGACTCCTTTGGTCCTTGATGGGGTTGTGGAGAAATTTCTTGATACTTTTGCGCACAGGTTGGCTAACATATTTTCGAAAGTGAGACTTATGTACCGTCCCATATTCGCAGTATATGAAGGATGAACTTGGTTTCCTACCTTAAAATGAGCAATTTGAATGTGAAATAGGTGTGGTAAAACTATACAATAAAAAAAGGGTATGTGCCGAATGATGAATTAGAATGCAACATTGCATAAACAAAGACTAGAAGGCGAAGTGCTATAATATTATTGAGCTTCTAATACATATTATCTTGATAGGTACATCATTCATCTTCCGGACATTTTTAACATACATCATCATTAATTACTTTTCCGTAAAGGTTAAGAGAAAGTAGAAGATTCAACTGAACCAATAAACTGTAATGCAGGAGGATCAAGCATAGAATACTCAAAAGAAATTCCTAATGAATAGGAGAATTAAATTTCAAACAGAAGAGTTTATTCGAGAAAGTCTAAGAAGAGAAGAAACTTATTCATAGACGACAATGAAGAGAGTGATGTAGACACCATATAAATATGACAAAGTAGAGCCTTTTTCTATTCTACGTACCTTAATATTATTAGTTTGATCAAGTGGTGTCTATTTTGTTATTTGCGAGACAGTACATGTCCAACAGTGGCTAATTGCATATCATATGTTGTTGATGTCCGTTATGGTAGCGGATTTGGTTTTATCTATTGCCAAAAAAACTTTCCATACTAAATATGTACATGTCTATAAAAGTTGTGTTGTTTATGTGCCATATGTCAATCCACATTTTTGCTCTTACTGTTATATATGCTACCTACCCTTACTCACCAGGATGTGAATAACACATTCAAGCAAAGACATTTTAAAACTCCAGAATAACCTAATATGCCGCGACATTACATAGGGGTAACTGAAAATATTAAATTTTAACACTTATTTAACAACTAAACAAAAACTACAAAAAAAGAGTCAACCAAATTTGGAAATAAGGGAGTCGCTTGAAGCGCAGGCAATTTCCTAGTGAAGAAATATAAAATAAAGAACAATTTAAATTTTAAAGTAAAGAGAGATGATAGAAACAAGATAGAGAGTATTTGATTTTTTATTTATAGTCTTTTATGTTACATTATTATCATTAACATATGTAACATGGTAATAATTATTTTTGTTTATGCTGATTAATTAATATTGATATGACATATCTTAAGTTTGTATTTTGTATCTCTACAGATTTTTAGCCGTATGATATGAATCATTATGAGGGAATATGTTTATGTATGTTAAACATTAAAATGTAGTGGATTGTAAGTGATACGTACAACAAATGTGCAGAAAGTGATGTATTATATATTTGGTATCTCTAATGTGAGGGTATTACTCATTTTTATAAAACATATTAAACTAGTGATGTTAATATGATACACAAAAATGTATTATTGAAGGTGTATCAAATAATTATAGTGATCATTGATATGGATAATACATTAATATATATCATTCTTGACATATTGTGACTCATTGTAGCAATATATTTATTTGGTTTATGCATTAGTATGATCAAAAAAATTGTACAATTATGTGTCAGTGTGCTTTTCAAATTATTTTTGCTAGAGTTTGAAGGCTTCGTGAAGGAAAAACTCTGACAAAGTGAGATACTTCAATAGTAAACATATGTATCCGTTGAGGATTAGGTAATAACAAAACTCCAAGAAATAATTGGGTTTGTCAGTAGTGTGACTGTTCCTAAATTGGTCTCTACCATAAGAGAATTTATATTCCGAAAGATGTAATTGATATACAGTGGTTTCACGGTATTATTTATACTTTTTCCTTAAGTTTAGTGTGTCCAAAAGCCTTTTTGTGCTTTCCAGGAAATCTGTCCAAAGAGTAATGAGGAGACTTTAAGCGAAGAAATAAAGAAGAGACCACCTACGGAGCTTGTGACTATGGTAACTAAACTCCATAACTAGGGCTGTGGGAACCATAGGCAAATAATGAGGTAAAACCTAACTAAAATAATAATTCTAGAATAGTGTCTTGCATCTATTAATAATTCTTTCGCTTAGAAGTCTTTTTAACGGATGACCAATGTTAGAACTCCCCTTAATACTACTTGCTGGATAAAGGAGGTAGATAATAGAAAAAGAATTATCATCATAGATTTAGTGTATACTATCTAATATGCCAGTATTGATTGGTACAAGGTAATAACTTAGTCAAATATCGAATACGATGCTTAATATGAGGAAAAGATAAGGGTTAGGATAGCAACAAACGTAGCCGGACCAAGGTGTGGAGTGAGATTTTCTAGATGCTGGACCAAGGATTTAGAAATACATAACTTATCACTTTGCATGCAAGATACTAGGATAGAATTGTTATAGTTAAAATTATCATAATATGAACCTGTGGGGAACACGTAAACCCTAGTTACTCTGATTAATTGATTAAACTCCAACATTCAAAGCTGTTAAGTGTCTTTTTCAATTTCGTTAGTTATTTTCATTCATTTACAAAAAGAAACCCCCTTTTTATTGTTTTTTACCTTCCAAGGAAGTAATTGGCAAAACAATAGTAATAATAGATTGAAGTTAAGTCTAAACTATTTTCCTCGTGGGACCGATCCCAACCTCAAAAGTTGGGTTATTTACTTGACACGACCGCTTTACTTCTTATTTGAGAAGTAAGTTTGAGCGTATCAAATTTTTGCGCCATTGCCCAGGATTATAGCTTTTAGATTAACTTAAACTTATTACTATCGTTTTGTTAATATTTTCTTGATTTTAGTTTGTTTTATTGTTTTAGATTTTTTTCAGAACTATCCTCCTTGTATGCCACATATACGGAGAGGAAGAGAACCCTTGTTTCCCTACGATTACGAATTACAGCGTACATTACGCAATATGAATCGAATCTTGGGAATAAATGATGATGATCCAAACCAGAACATCCCAGCTCCGGTTGATGTTCATGTTCAGTTTTTACCCGATGCTCCGGGTGAACACCAACAGAGGGGACAAAATCCCGTTCCACGGCTCCAAGCATACTACAGAGGCTATGATAACATAGCAAACTCCGATGGGCCACTTGTCTTGCCTCCTCTATCCACAGGCCACACCTTTGTGGTAACTAGTACCCTGATGAAAATTCTCACTGCCAGATGTTTGTTTTCAGGGCTACCTTCTGAGGATCCACATGCCCATATAGGTTAGGTAAGGGAAGTGTGTAAAAGTTGTGTAGGGAGGCCTGATTTGGATTTAGATGTAATAGGGTTCAGAGTGTTTCCTCTGTCACTAACGGGAGAGGCTGCTATATGGTTCATTGTGCTCCCGTACAACTCAATTTTCACTTGAAACCAACATAGGGATGTTTTCTTAGCACGCTACTATCCGGTCTCCAAGAAACTAAACAACAAAGACAGAGTGAACAACTTTGTGTCACTACAAGGAGAGTTAGTTAGTAGTTCTTGGGATAGATTCACCTCATTCTTGAGAAGTGTCCCAAATAACCGTATAGATGATGAGTCACTGAAGGAAAACTTCTACGGGGATAGGATGATAATAATAAAGCGGTGTTGGACACTATATAAGGTGGATCTTATGCGGATTGTCCTTATTCTGATATTGCAGAAAAAATAGAGAAAATCTCCTGGAATAATAATGCTTGCAGTACTAGGAAGTCAGATACCGGGAGAAATATTTTCACAATGCAGTCCACTCACAACCCACCCACATATGAGATTCGTGAAGAAATGGCTCAGATGAGACTTGAGCTTGGGTTGGTACTAAAACATGTCACTGGGGGTGCAGAAAAGGTAAATGCAGTCAACTACTTATCTAAACCACCACCTCCTAATGATGAATGCTATTATGCGGAAGACACCTATGCAGTAAATGAGCAGACGGGGGGTTTCCGACTAAGCACCCAAGGCTCAAATCTTGATAATTGGCACCAAGGTCAGAACTATGGTAACTACAACCGTGAGGGTCATTATGTCCGAGATGGTGTAATGACCTGTTTAGTCGTTTTGAGAAATAGATTTTATTTCTACAAAAACAGGCTGAGACGACGGAACCCACGACGGACCGTCATGACCACGACGGACCGTCGAGGGGTCTCATTTCAAAAAACTTAGAAATTCAGAAAAATGGATACTGAAATCGACTCTCTGAACTTCGTAATGGAATAGCAGGACGGACCGTCACAGACTCTTCAGAGAATTTCAGTCTCTGAACTCTATGACGGAGCAGCAGGACGGACCGTCGCAGGCACGACGGCCCGTCACAGGCACGACGGCCCGTCACAGGCACGACGGCCCGTCACAGGCTGCATAATCCCAGGCTGGGTCGGATTTCAGTTAAGTAATTTAAGGGGCGTTTTGGACTATTCCTGCTTTAATTATAATGTTAGTGGGTTAATGTTAATAAGTCTAATTACTTGATGGTTAAAAGAGGTAACCTTGAATTAATTAATGGGTTAATTCACCATCTTTTATACATAATTATATGCTAATTAGGGTAAAAGAGAGTGGGTTTTAATAAGAAAAAGAAAAGAACAGAAAGAGAGGGAGAAACGAACGAGAAAGAAGAGAAAACGAGAAGAAGAACAAAGCTTTGGGAACTTGCTTGCTTGATTTCTAATCTTCGGTGGAGGTAGGTTATGGTTTTTATACTATCCGTAGTTAACTCTTAATAGCGAATGATATGTGTTGGGTTGTATTGTAAAGTCTTCTATATGCTTAATTGTATGCTTGCATGAATGTGATTATATAATTGTGATGAAATAAGCATGATGAAGCTATTGAATCCCAAATGTTGAAAAACCCTTGTTAATAATGATGTCTTGGTATAAAAGAAGGTTTTATGAACTAAAGTAAAGAGATTGATGATGCCTTGGTATAAAAGAAGGCTTGATGAACTAAAGTGATGAGATTGATGATGCCTTGGTATAGAAGAAGGCTTGATTAATTAATAGAATGACATTAGTGGATCGGGTGTCACGAACCGACACGTAGAATTACGGGATCGGGTGTCACGAACCGACACATAGAATTAGGGGATCGGGTGTCATGAACCGACACGTAGAATTAGTGGATCGGGTGTCACGAACCGACAGGTAGAATTAGGGGATCGGGTATCACGAACCGACACGTAGAATTAGGGGATCGGGTGTCACGAACCAACACGTAGAACTAGGGGATCGGAGTGTCACGTTCCGACACATAGTAGTAAGGGAGCGGAGTGTCATGTACCGACACAAGAATAAAGGTGATGAATCTAGAAAGATGTTAATATACTCAATCTAATGAACCTAATTCCCAAATGAGTATGATATGGAGGCTTGAGTCCTCATGAATGTACTTGACGTTATTTATCAAAGATTCTTGTACATGGTGCTGCTACAGATTGAGTATTGTAGTTGATTTATGATATTATCTGATATATACTGTTTTCTATTTTGAGTTGGTCGATGATATCTACTCAGTACCCGTGTTTTGTACTGACCCCTACTCGTATGTTTTCTTTTTGATTATTTGTGGAGTGCAGCAAACGTGCCGTCGTCTTCAACTCAACCGCAACTCTAGCCAGTCTTCATTACTCCGGATTTCACGGTGAGCAAATGCTTCTAGCTTGGACTGGACCTTCCTCTTCATTTCTTGATGCCTTGAAGTTCCGGCATGGACTAGCTTTTTATGTATTTTAGCTTCTAGATACTCTTAGCTTTAGTAATTCGAAGTAGATGTTCTTGTGATGATGACTTCCAGATTTTGGGGATAATAATAAATGTTGTGTTTTTAGAAGTGATTGATTTTGTTAATGAGTTTAAGTCTTCTGTATTACTTTCTGTTGATATCATATTGAAATGTTAAGGTTTAGATTGGTTGGTTCGCTCACATAGGAGGGTAAGTGTGGGTGCCAGTCGCGACTCGATTTGTGTCGTGACAAACTTGGTATCAGAGCCTTAGGTTCGTTGATCTCATCACACAAGAACGAGTCTAGTAGAGTCTTAAGGAACGGTAGGGGGACGCCTTTACTTTTCATTAAGAGGCTATAAGACTTTAGGAAAATTCCATTCTTTCTTTCTTTCTTTCGTGCTATTACTTGGGTCCAATTGTTATCTAGGTTATACAAATTGGTATCTGACCATCTTCACTCTATTTCGCAGATGGCTAGAACTAGATCAACGACTGCGCCAACACCAACATCGACAAGACAAGAAGAGTCTGAGCCAGCCACTGGGGCTGTAGCTCGAGGAAGAGTAGCAGCAAGAGGCCGTGGTAGAGGTCGTGGGAGGACTTCCTCTAGAGGAAGAGGACGAGCATCTAGCCCATCTGATACTAGGGCAGTGACTCTTCCACCGACTGAAGAAGTAGTAAGAGGGGTGAGGAAGGGGAAACTGAACAAGTACAGAATGAGGGACTGCCTCCCCAACCTACCCCAGAGATGATCAATCAGGTTCTTGCTTATCTTAGTGGGTTATGTGATCAAGGTCAAACGCCTCAAGTGTTTTCTACACCAGCACCTCAGGCTCCGGAGGTACAATATGCGGCTACTGCGGCCCCCCGCATGGATGTTCCATTGGAAATAGGCACGTTTCCTCGTCTGACTATAGGGCCTATAATGACAAATGATCAACATGAACTTTTCAGTAACTTCTTGAAATTGAAACCTCCAGTCTTCAAGGGTGCTGAATCTGAGGATGCCTACGATTTTCTAGTTGACTGTCATGAGCTACTACACAAGATGGGTATAGTAGAACGGTTTGGTGTTGAGTTTGTGACTTATCAGTTTCAAGGAAACGCCAAAATGTGGTGGCGGTCACATGTTGAGTGTGAACCAACAGCGGCACCACTTATGACTTGGGCATCATTCTCTTGCTTGTTTATGATGAAGTATATCCCCCGGACTTTGAGGGATAGGAAAAGAGATGAGTTCTTTAGCCTAGATCAAGGTAGGATGTCGGTTACTGCATATGAGGCTAAGTTTTGTGCGTTATCCCGGTATGCCACCCAACCTTGTTTCAGTCCACAAGAGCGGATTCGCCGTTTTGTGAAGGGGTTGAGGTCAGAACTGTAGATTTCAGCCTTACAGGTAGCGGCTACGGCAAAATCCTTTCAAGAGGTGGTAGACTTCGTGATAGAGGTGGAAGGAGTGAAGTCAGATGACTTCACCATGGCATCGACATCAAAAAGGGTTCAAAAGGGAGGTGAGTTTAATGGCTCTTACTCTAGAGGACAAGGTTCAGGAGGTTACTCAGTCCGAACAATTCAGTCTTCACTACAGATTATAGTTGGGGGTCCACCTCAGACCGGTCAACACTTCACTGAGAGACCTATGCTTGATTGTAGAGAGTGTTATGGATGTGGGGAGACTGGACATATTAGGAGGAATTGTCCAAAACAGAGTTATAGACCCCCAATAGCTAGAGGTAGAGGTGGTCATGGTAGAGGCCTATTCTGGAGGACGTTGTGGCCGAAGTAATGGTGGTCATCAAAACGGCCGGGGTGACGGACAAATGGGAACTACTGCAGTGCAACATGGTAGAGGCAACGGGCAAGCAGGTGATAGGGCCCATTGTTAAGCTTTCCCTGGGCAGTCGGAAGCGGAGACATCAGATGCTGTTATCACAGGTAATCTTTTGGTTTGTGATTGTATTGCTTCTGTATTATTTGACCCTGGATCTACATTTTCATATGTATCTTCTGCATTTGCTAATGGTCTTAATTTACATTATGAATTGCTTGACATACCTATTCGTGTGTCTACTCCGGTGGGTGAGTATGTGGTAGTTCAAAAACTATATAGGTCTTTTTTGATAACTTTTATGGGGAGCAATACTCATGTAGACTTGGTTATCTTAGAAATGGTTGATTTTGATGTAATTCTGGGTATGACTTGGTTTTCTCCAAATTTTGCGATCTTGGATTGTAATGCTAAAACTGTGACGTTAGCCAAGCCTGGGACAGATTCGTTAGTGTGGGAGGGTGACTACACTTCCAATCTGGTTCGTATCATCTCCTTTCTTCGTGCTAAGAAAATGGTTAGTAAGGGTTGTTTAGCGTTCTTGGCACATCTCATGGATGATACTACCCAAGTACCTCCAATTGAGTCAGTCTTGATAGTTTGTGAGTTTTAGATGTGTTTCCCGCAGACCTTCCTGGCATGCCACCGGATAGAGATATTGACTTCTGCATCGATCTTGAACCGGGTACTCGCCCCATTTCTATACCCCCTTATAGAATGGCTCCAGCGGAATTAAGAGAGTTAAAGGCACAACTTCAAGAGTTTCTAAGCAAAGGCTTTATTAGACCAAGTGCATCTCCTTGGGGTGCTCCGGTATTATTTGTGAAGAAAAAGGATGGGAGCTTTCGAATATGCATAGACTACAGACAACTAAATAAGGTAACGGTTAAGAACAAGTATCCTCTTCCTCGCATTGATGATTTGTTCGATCAGTTACAAGGTTCTTGTGTCTTCTCTAAGATTGACTTGAGATCCAGTTATCATCAATTGAACATACGGGCAATGGATGTGCCAAAGACTGCTTTTCAAACTAGGTATGGGAATTACGAATTTGTAGTAATGTCTTTTGGTCTTACGAATGCCCCTGCTGCTTTCATGAGCTTGATGAACGGGATTTTTAAGCCATATCTGGATCTCTTTGTGATCGTATTCATTGATGATATATTGGTACACTCAAAGAGCAAGAAGGAACATGAAGAGCATTTGAGAATGGTATTGGAAATGTTGAGGGAGAAAAAGCTTTATGCCAAATTCTTCAACTGTGAGTTTTGTCTAGATGCAGTGTCCTTCTTGGGGCATGTGGTTTCTAAGGACAGGGTAATGGTGGATCCTTCTAAGATTGAGACAGTGAAGAATTGGGTAAGTCCTACTAATGTGTTAGAAATAAGGAGCTTTGTTGGTCTAGCTAGCTACTACCGTCTATTTTTCAAGGGATTCTCTTCCATTGCTTCCAAATTGACGAACTTGACTAAACAAAATGTTCCATTTGTATGGTCAGATGAATTTGAGGAAAGCTTTCAGAAACTCAAGACCTTGTTGACTACTGCACCAATCCTTACCCTGCCAGTGGAAGGTAAGAATTTCATTGTCTATTGTGATGCATCCTATTCAGGTTTGGGTGCAGTGCTAATGCAAGAGAAGAACGTAATTGTTTATGCTTCAAGGAAATTAAAGGTGCACGAACGTAATTATTCGACCCATAATTTGGAATTGGCTGCGGTAGTGTTTGCCTTAAAGCAATGGAGACACTATCTATATGGGGTTAAGTGTGAAGTATACACGGATCATCGTAGCCTACAATATGTCTTTACTCAAAAAGATTTGAATTTGAGACAGAGGAGATGGATGGAACTACTGAAGGAATACGATATCACTATCTTGTATCATCCGGGAAAGGTTAATGTTGTGGCAGACGCCTTAAGTAGAAAGGCAGGGACCATGGGAAGTCTAGCTCACTTGCAAGTTTCTAGACGTCCATTGGCTAGAGAGGTTCAGACTCTGGATAACGACCTTATAAGGTTAGAAGTAAATGAGAAGGGAGGATTGTTGGCTTGTGTGGAGGCAAGATCTTCTTTTCTTGACAAGATTAAGAGAAAACAGTTTAATGATGAGAATTTGATCCGGATCCAAGATAAAGTGTTGCGAGGAGAGGCTAAAGAAGCAATAATGAATGAGGAAGGTGTTTTGAAAATTAAGGGAAGGGTATGTGTGCCCCGTGTTGATGATTTGATCCACACTATTCTTACAGAGGCTCATAGTTTCGGATATTCTATACATCCTGGTGCAACCAAGATGTACCGTGACCTAAAGCAACACTTTTGGTGGAGTAAAATGAAGCGCAACATTGTTGATTTTGTTGCCAAATGTCCAAATTGTCAGCAAGTAAAGTATAAACACTAGAGGCCCGGAGGAACACTTCAGAGAATGCCCATTCCTTAATGGAAGTGGGAAAGAATTGAAATGGACTTCGTGGTTTGTCTTCCAAAGACATTGGGGAAGTTTGACTCTATTTGGGTAATCGTTGATAGGTTAACAAAGTCTGCCCACTTCATTTCGGTCAAGGTGACTTATAATGCAGAGAAGTTGCCCAAAATCTATATCTCAGAAATTGTTCGATTGCATGGAGTTCCACTTTCCATCATATTAGATAGAGGTACGCAGTTTACTTCTATGTTTTGGAAAACATTGTATGCGGAATAGGGTACTAGGTTGGACCTTAGTACTGCGTTCCATCCTCAGACCGATGGTCAGTCTGAGCGAACAATTCAAGTGTTGGAGGATATGCTTCGCGCATGTGTGATAGAATTTGGAGGACATTGGGATGGCTTCTTACCCTTAGCAGAGTTCTCCTACAACAATAGCTATCACTCAAGCATTGATATGGCCCCATTTAAGGCACTATATGGGAGAAGATGTAGGTCTCCCATTGGGTGGTTTGATGCATTTGAGGTTAGACCTTGGGGTACTGACCTTCTGAGAGAATCGTTAGATAAAGTGAAATCTATTCAAGAAAAGCTGTTAGCGGCGAAAAGTAGTCAAAAGGAATAAGCAGATCGAAAGGTTAGAGACTTGGAGTTCATGGATGGTGAAAAAGTCTTGCTGAAGGTTTCACCCATGAAAGGGGTGATGTGGTTTGGTAAAAGGGTTAAATTAAGACCAAGGTATATCGGTCCCTTCGAAGTAATTAAGAGAGTAGGGGAGGTGGCTTACGAGTTAGCCTTGCCTCCAGGGCTGTCCGGAGTGCATCCGGTGTTTCATGTGTCTATGTAGAAAAGATACCATGGGGATGGAAACTACATTATCCTTTGGGATTCAGTTTTGCTTGATGAGAATTTGTCCTATGAAGAGAAACCTATTGCTATTCTAGATAGAGAAATTCGCAAGTTGAGATCAAGGGAGATTGCATTCATCAAAGTTCAATGGAAGAATCGACCAGTCCAAGAAGCCACTTGGGAGAAAGAGGCTGATATGCGAGAAAAATACCCACACCTGTTTACAGATTCAGGTACACCTTTTGGCCCTTGTTTACCTTCTTGTGATCGTTCGGGGATGAACGATGGGTAAATTGGTATCTATTGTAATGACCTGTTTAGTCGTTTTGAGCAGCAGATTTTATTTCTAGAAAAATAGGCTGAGACGACGGAACCCACGATGGACCGTCATGAGCACGACGGACCATCGAGGGGTCTCGTTTCAAAACACTTAGAAATTCTGAAAAATGGGTACTAAAATCGACTCTCTAAACTTCGTAACGGAATAGCAGGACGGACCGTCACAGGCGTGACGAACCGTCATAGACTCTTCAGAGAATTTAAGTCTCTGAACTCTGTGACAAAGCAGAAGGACGGACCGTTGCAGGAACGACGGCCCATCACAGGCTGCATAATCCCAGGCTCCGTCAGATTTCAGTTAAGTAATTTAAGGGGCGTTTTGGACTATTCCTGCTTTAATTATAATGTTAGTGGGTTAATGTTAATAAGTCTAATTACTTGGGGGTTAAAAGAGGTAACCTTGAATTAATTAATGGGTTAATTCACCATCTTTTATACTTAATTATATGCTAATTAGGGTAAAAGAGAGAGGGTTTGAATAAGAAAAAGAAAAGAATAGAGAGAGAGGGAGAAACGAATGAGAAAGAGGAGAAAACGAGAAGAAGAACAAAGCTTTGGGAACTTGCTTGCTTGATTTCTAATCTTCGGTGGAGGTAGGTTATGGTTTTTATACTATCCATAGTTAACTCTTAATAGCGAATGATACGTGTTGGGTTGTATTGTAAAGTCTTCTATATGCTTAATTGTATGTTTGCATGAATGTGATTATATAATTGTGATGAAATAAGCATGATGAAGATATTGAATCCCAAATCTTGAAAAATCCTTGTTAATAATGATGTCTTGGTATAAAAGAAGGTTTTATGAACTAAAGTAATGAGATTGATGATGCCTTGGTATAAAAGAAGGCTTGATGAACTAAAGTGATGAGATTGATAAGATTGATGATGCCTTGGTATAAAAGAAGGCTTGATGAATTAATAGAATAAGATTAAGGGATCGGGTGTCACGAACCGACACGTAGAATTAGGGGATCGGGTGTCACGAACCGACACGTATAATTTGGGGATCGGGTGTCATGAACCGACACGTAGAATTAGGGGATCAGGTGTCACGAACCGACACGTAGAATTAGGGGATCAGGTGTCACGAACTGACTCGTAAAATTAGGGGATCGGGTGTCACGAACCGACACGCAGAATTAGGGGATCGTGTGTCACGAATCGACACGTAGAACTAGGGGATCGGAGTGTCACGTTCCGACACATAGTAGTAAGGGAGAGGAGTGTCACGTACCGACACAAGAATAAAGGTGATGAATTTGGAAAGATGTTAATATACTCAATCTAATGATCTAATTCCCAAATGAGTATGATATGGAGGCTTGAGTCCTCATGAATGTACTTGACGTTATTTATCAAAGATTCTTGTACATGGTGTTTCTACAGATTGAGTATTGTTGTTGATTTATCATATTATCTGATATATACTGTTTTCTATTTTGAGTTGGCCAATGATATGTACTCAGTACCCGTGTTTTGTACTGACCCCTACTTGTATGTTTTCTTTTTTATTATTTGTGGAGTGCAGCAAACGTGCCGTCGTCTTCAACTCAACCGCAACTCTAGCCAGTCTTCATTACTCCGGATTTCAGGGTGAGCTTATGCTTCTAGCTTGGACTGGACCTTCCTCTTCATGTCTTGATGCCTTGATGTTCTGGCATGGACTAGCTTTTTATGTATTTTAGCTTCTAGATACTCTTAGCTTTAGTAATTCGAAGTAGATGTTCTTGTGATGATGACTTCCAGATTTTGGGGATAATAATAAATGTTGAGTTTTTAGAAGTTATTGATTTTATTAATGAGATTAAGTCTTCCGCATTACTTTCTGTTGATATCATATTGAAATGTTAAGGTTTAGATTGGTTGGTTCGCTCACATAGGAGGGTATGTGTGGGTGCCACTCGGGACTCGATTTGGGTCGTGACAGATGGAAACTACAACCGCGACAACAAAATCAACAGGGGTAACTACGGTAACAGAAATGATAGGAATGAGCCCTATGTCCCTCTTAAAAATGGTAAAGTTAATCGTAGGGATGGTGGAGATAGTATGGCGCGAGTATAGGATATGTTGCACAAAATGATGAGGAGGTTCGATGCTAGTGATGAGCACATTAAAGAGTTAAGGTGTGATTTACCAAGTATTGGGCAAAAAGTTGATACACATGCAATATCGATTAAGCAGATCGAGTTGCAAATGGCCCAATTATCTGCGATAGTTAACACATGGCAACCGGGCACTCTTCCTAGCAACACTGTCAAAAACCCAAAAAGTGATGCGCACTGTATGACAATCACTACTCGGGGTGGTAAGCAAACAATTGACCCACCTATGCCGTCTAATGAGGAAAATGTAAGAAAGGATGATGATAAGGTGGTAAAGGGTATTGGTGAAGCAGATGAAAGTAATGGACAAGATTCAGAACTACCTGTGAAGGTAATTCCCATGCCTAGGCCACCATCACCCTTCTCTCAGAGATTAGTGAAAAAGACCGAGGATGGTAAGTATTGGCGTTTCATAACAATGCTGAAGCAGCTTTCTATCAATGTCCCTTTGGTAGAAGCTCTAAAACAAATGCCCAGTTATGCCAAGTTTATGAAAGATCTGGTCAAAAATAAAAGATCGGTCACTTTCGACGATGATGATAGACTGCAGCATTGTATTGCTATTGCTACAAGATCCCTCGTACAAAAGAAAGAAGATCCGGGTGCGTTCACTATTCCTTGTACAGTTGGGTCATTACATTTTGCAAAAGCATTATGTGATCTGGGGGCAAGCATAAATCTCATGCCCTTCTCGATTTACAAGAATTCGGGTTTGGGGGATCCAAAACCCACTGCGATGCGACTATTGGTGGCTGATTGGACAGCGAAAAGGCCTATATGGATACTCCATGATGTGCTTGTAAAAGTGGAGTCATTCATCTTTCTAGTTGATTTTGTTATTCTTGATTGTGAAGTCGGTTTTGAAGTGCCTATTATTCTTGGGAGGACATTCCTTGCTACAGGTAGAGCCTTAGTTTATATGGAAAAGGGGCAGATGAAATTTCGATTGAACAGTGAAGAAGTGGCCTTCAACGTTTGTAGGACAATGAGGCAGAGTGGTGAACTCCAATCGGTATCTTCCATATCCCACAAACAAAAGAGGAAGAAGGATAATGAACAAAAAAGTGCAAAATAAGAGTTTATAGTTGGGGATTTGGTGCTTGTAGACAATTCTGGGGTGCCTTGTCTTCCGGGCAAGCTCAAGTCCAAATGGACTGGCCCTTACTTGATTACCCAAGTATTCCCTCATGGAGTAGTATAGTTAAATGCCAAGGAGGGAGTGCGGTTTAAGGTGAATAGAGAACGAATAAAACTCTATTTTGGGAATAAAGCATCGGGGAATGAAGTGATACAGGCATATCATCTTGATAAAGTCTGACTAATCAAGTGTCCCCAGTCGTACTGCGACATTAAATCAGGCGCTTGTTGGGAGGAAACCCCATACTTATAGTCTTTTTAGTAATAGTAGCATTTTTATACTAATGTGTTTTTAAATTTGCGGGCACATCACTAGGAAATTCTGCAGAAAATAACTCTCCAGCAGTCACTGACGGATACAACGACGGACCGTCGTATGCATCTGTCGTTCCAGGTAAGTCTTTCTGTTATTTTCAAACTAGGACACACACGACGGAACCAACGAACGATCATCACAACTGAGACGGACCGTCATCGGGGAATCGTCGCGTCATTAATGAAGCGTACCCGACCCGACCCGGTTGGAGTTTTTTTTATAAAATGTCACCATTTAAACTCCCCAAACCCCCATTTTACCCCATTCCTTAATTATTCCTCCTATTTCCCTCCCTTTTCAACTTCCAAAATCTCTCCCTCTACCAACCGATCATTATTCCCCCAAAATACTCCAAAGCCCTAAAAGTTATCATCTACTAGTCGGAGTTTGTGCTGTGGGTGTCTTCTCGGTCGCCAACTACTTTTTCCATCTTCTTTTTCTCCAATTCTCAGGTATGTGTCTCTAATTTCTACTCATTTATCTTGCATTTTTGTTTATCAATTAGTTTTAGCCTAGTTCTTATTGATATGTTCCTTTCTTTTATATAAATCTTTCTAACCTAGGTTAAAAATCTTCGAAATTGTCATGTTTACAGCCCTAGACATAGGTGTTTTTGCATTACTAGTTTACTAGGTATTTGGGTTAGACAAATATAGGTTCAAAACACTACAAATTCAATTTGGGTCATGGGGGATGAATGGGGTACCCCCAGTTCTGCACTGATCTACAGAACGAGACCCCGATGACGGACCGTCGTACCCACGACGGACCGTCGTAGGGTTCGTTCCGAAAGCCCTAACACCCAACTACCCAATTTTAGTCAAGTGTCCTCCAACGGACATATGCAATGGACTGTCATAAGCACGACGGTCCGTCCTGCAAAACCGTTCTTGTTGTCAAAGACCCTATTCTTAAGGGTCTCTCACTTTTTCTAAGTGTCCTTCAACGGACACATGTGACGGACCGTCGTCTTTACGACGGTCCGTCCTGCACAACTGTTCTAGTTGTCAAAGACCCTGCTTCTAGGGGTCTCTCTCTTTTTTTCTAAGTGTCCTGAAATGGGCGAGTACGACGGACCGTCATACCCACGACGGTTTGTCCTGCATGACCGTTATGACGGTCAGAGACCCCTCTCCTAAGGGCCTCCATATTTTTTAAGTGTTCTCTGACGTACACCTACGACGGACCGTCATACCTGTGACGGTCCATCCGGCACATATCGTCATACTTGTCAGAGACTCATCTTCAGGGTTCTCCATATATACATAGTTTATGTAAGACAGGAAGGACCACGACGGTCCGTCATAGTCCGACAAGCTGTCACCAGGCCCGTCGTGTGTCACTGTTACTATAGAAATGTCATTTTATATTAATTTTTTTATGTTGTTTTGATTGTCTTGCTTGACACTACTCGGACTAATATTAATCCTTTTACAGGTTCTATCTACAATGGCACCCAAAAAAGATTGAATCTATGCACGTGGGCGATCAAAGAATGTCGCCCCGTCTGGCCGCATGGTCATTGGCTCTGATGATGAGCGTGACCCCGAGTACGTGCCCCCAGGCACTTCCACCCCTTCCCGTGCTTCACGTGCCACCAGAGCCACACCCAAAAAGGTGGCGTCCGGCGTAGTCACTGCCTCCCAGTCTGATGAGGAGCGCACACTGATCGGCACACCTTCTAAGTCAGCCACCAACGAAGAAGGAGCGTCTAGCTCCTTAGGTGTTTTGTGGTAGGAGGAATCCTCCGGCTTTGCTGATGTTCCTGCATCACCACCGCTTCAGCGTCGGCCTTGTCTAATGAGGCTGATAGTTTGGAATCCACATATGGTTCACCAGCTCAGACCCTCACCCCGGATACTGACCAGCCCAACCAGTGGTGTGTCGACGGGAAAGTTCAAGTCTACTCCGATGCCAAGTTCCTGACTGACAAAGGAGTTATGACTCAAACACTTACATTGGAGCGGCGGGTCCTTAGAGGGAGTCTCCCAATGATGCCTGAGATCCACAATCTCTTCACCAGACATCGCCTAGAGTGGACAGCACGTCCGTTGGGACGTTATTGTGAAGAAATGGTCCGAGAGTTCTATGTGTCCTACGTAGCAACTCACCGATCACATATTGATAGGCGGACTGCCCCAGCCAAATAGGCCCCACTGGAGAAGGTCCGAGTATAGGGCATTCAGGTCGATATTTCCATGCCTGCCATCCACCAGTTCCTATACGGCAAGGGTGTTGATGCTACTCGGACCCCTCTCACTACCGAGTTTGTCTACCGATGACTGTTTGTTAAAGATGGCCAGTTCGTGCGCGATCCATCACTGAGAGAGACAACCAAGAGGTGGATGGCCCTGCACCTGTAAGTTGATGGAGAGGGTGCCGACTGGGAGACCGAGCCAAAGGGGGATATCAAGAAGGCAAACCTAACTTTCACGGCGAAGTTCTTGTGGTTGATTGTCCGCCACTGCCTTTCCCCCACAACCCCTGATAATATCGTAACATGGGATAGAGAAGTATTGATGGCGGCGATGATTGCCGGGTTCGAAGTGGATTTGGCGTGGCTTCTACAGGCATTCATGCACGAGAGGGCTTTAAAGGTCACAACTACTTACCCTTTCCCGTGCATGATCTTTTCTCTCTACAAGGGCTGCTGGTGTGACTATATGGCACGTTCATCAACTCAAGACCCCTATGGGCACTGTTGATGTCGGACTCATCAGAGATGAGGCCAATGTGTTGGCTCCACGCAGAGGGCCCAGTCCAGAGCTGCACCACTTGCTGACGAACTTAGTGATATGGTAGCCCAGGCCCGCACGACAAAGCAAGCGGCGTCCACTGACACTACCCCGGTCGAGTCTATCCCGGCTAGTACCACTGCCCCGAGCTCGTCTTGCACAACCCCTCTACCGCGCTGGTCCCGCTTGCTAGGTTCCAAAAATTAGAGGTGTAAAAGGCTACACTTCTGCATCATATCAAGTAGTGGATGCATAAGTCTATTACCAAGGCAGAAGAGTGCCTGGAGCGGAAAATAGTCTAGAATATAGAGTGGAAGATCGCTGAGGTTCACCAGCGCTTCGACGCCTTTTATTTGCGGGTGCTAGCCCGGCCTGCCCCTCCGGTAGATGTGTCGACTCTTAAGGCTGCGGTCGACAGTCTTCGCGCAGTTATCGACACAATCTTAAAGGCTAGGGTGCCAGAGTCTGAGACCCCTTCTGTCAAGCCTGCTAAAGACACAGTGATGGCGGCCCTATTCACCGCCTTAAAGATTCCACCACCTCCCTCTCGAGAGCATTCCCAGAGGCTTAGGGGTCGAGCAGAGGACGAGGTGCGAGCACGGAAGAAGTAGCGCCGTGAGATAAACACTGCGGAGATAGCCTAACTTGCTGAGGAGGCGGCGCACCAGATGAGAGCGGGAGAGTTAGTGGCTGGGGCGTCTAGCTCCCGAACTGTGGAGATAGCGGGAGGCACTGGTGATAGTGCGGTTGTTGCTGAGGACACCAGTGAGGGTGTACAGATTGCAGAGGACGTGGTTTCCGGGGAACTGGACCCACCAGTTTGCTGATCGATGGCGCTTTGCGCCATAGGTTTGCTTCATCTACCACTCTAGTATTTAAATTTTTTATGCATTGGGGGCAAATGCATGTTTTTTTGTTGGGGGTGGGGTATATGGAAAGTGAGTGCTAGGGCGAAGTCTGAGTAGCCCAATTCACTATCCTCTTATGGGGTTTTCTTGTCTGTCTTCTTTTTCCCCAAAAGACTGATTACTTTTTATGTTAAACCGGCATGTCTATATTTCTTGATACATAGTTTAATTCAAGAGCATGATGGCTAAAATGAAATCCTTATAAATTGGAAAATAATGCACGACTACGCATAGTAACTAATAAATATGTGGTTGTAAGCATGACATAAAGGTACACCATTGAATTACCTTACGTCTAAAATTCGAACTAGGTGTCTGATAATCTTGTATAGTGATAAGATGTCATGTGAGTGTGAGGAAGATTTGAGTAGTCCACTATTTGTACTGAGCTAGAACTTGCCTGGTTAGTCCAGCGAAAAGTAAGCTGTAATAGACAATTAGGAAATGATCATAGACCCGTATTCAATATAGCGCATATTTAGCCTAAATGAAAGAAAACCAAATGAAATTTATCCTTCTTTGGTCCGAATGATCTGAGCTTAAATTAGACCTTTCTCTTACACCCCTACTGATCTTTTCTGGGAACAATGTGTTGGACCTGGTCCATCCTTGGACATGTGCACCTCAGCATATGCGAAAAGCATAAGTTGAGGGTGGCTAATGCAGTAAACAACCTTCGTTATGGCCCTGACCCAACTTTGGGTATCGTGTACTTTGACTCATGGCAAAGCCATGAGTTGAGGGTGGATACTATGAGGAATGCTCTGGAAAGTGGGGTTGAAATAACAATGAGAGTGAAAGAACAAAAGTAAAGTGACTCAAGAATTAGTTGAAAGATACGTAAAAAAAGAAAAATATAAAAGAAATACAAGCAAGAAAAGAAGAGAGTCATGTACACAAATGAAGAAAGAAGAGAAAATAGCAAGGTGAAAGAATATGAGAAACTGGGCGAGATAAAATGATAGAAAATGGTATGTTTAGCCGATATGTCAAGGAGGGCCAAAAGTCACTAAAGTATACCTAAATATACCCTAACTGACCCTGAGCCTATCTTACAAGCTAAGAAAGTCCTAACGTGATCCTAAGGGTTGTATAGTGAACTTAAGGCACTGGAAATAACGGCAAGCTTATGGCAATAGGTATGAATGAGTGTGACTTTGTTCTGAGAGCGAGTGTTGAAAAGTAATCCTTATTCTCAAAATGAAATCATTGTGTGAAAAATGAGGATTTTGTTTCAAAGTGAGGACACTAGTTGCAATTCCGGAAATATTAGCATGTCGGTAAGAAATTGAAGATGATAGGTGTTACTTCATGGTGAGTCTGTGTCATGTTCTGATCCCACATAATTCAAGCCTAATAGTGATAGCATGCATAGATATGATGAGATTAATCGGGATTGATAGCCAAATGATTGCAAAGGATAAAACATGGGCATTGTACAAAGATTTTGTATTGAGTCATAGTGCATCGCTTGAGGACAAACAACAAATTTAAATTGAGGGTGTTGATATACCGTTGTATTAGGGTATTATTAATACTTTTTCCAAAAGTTTAGTGTGTCCATAAGCCTTTTTGTGCTAATTTGTATATAAGTTTCTCTTTATTTGCAGGAAATCTGTCCAAAGAGGAATGCTAAGATTTTGAGCGAAGAAATACAGAAGAGACCACCTACGGAGCTTGTGACGATCCGTCATTCTTGTGACGGTCCGTAGATGGCAGCATAGTGCAGCTGCTGAAGGAAGATGGGAAAGTCTGACCAAGTGTGGGGATACGGAGTCCATGACGGTCTGTCGTGTCTATGATGGTCGGTCCTGCAGGTTCGTCATGAAGTTCAGATAAGTAGTCCCAGTAACCATATTCCAAGAGTTCAAGTGTTTTGAAACGAAGACCCTCGACGGACCGTTGTGCCTATGACAGTCCGTTATACTTGCTGTCGAGGGTAATGAATAGAGCAGCAGAAGAAATTTCTTAAGTATGGACGACGGAGTCCATGACGGTCCGTCATGACCACGACGATACGTCGCGAGGTCCGTCGACCCAGCCGCGTTTGGACAGATTTCCAGCAAATAGAGTCCTTTTTAATTAGGTTTCTATAAATACTTCGAAAAACCTCATATTTGAGGTTAGACTCTTGATTGTTAAACTCTGTATTATTAGTTAGACTCTGGATTATATTTTGTTTGATTATCATTAGACTTTTTGTGAGATTCTTGATTACTTTGAGATTCTTTCAAGTGATTATTAGTGATTGTCGGTGATTAATCAAGCAAACTTTCTGATTTTACTGTTTCTCATTGAAGTAAGTACATGATTTCTTATATAATATATTTGAATATTGTAATTTTGACTATGGGTAACTAAACACCATAACTAGGGTTGTGGGAACCATAGGTAAATAATGAGGTAAAACCTAACTAAAATAAAAATTCTAGAATAGTGTCTTGCATGTATTAATAATTCTTTTCACTAAGAAGTCTTTTTTACGGATGACCAATGTTAGAAATCACCTTAATGCTACTTGCTGGACCAAGGAGGTAGATAATAGGAAAAGAATTATCAACATAGATTTAGTGTATACTATCTCATAGGCTAGTATTTATTGGTACGAGGTAATAACTTAGTCAAATATCGAATACGATGCTTAATATGAGGTAAAGATAAAGGTTAGGATAGCATCACACGTAGCCAGACCAAGGTGCGGAGTGAGATTGTCTAGATGCCGGACCAAGGATTTAGAAATACATAACTTATCACTTTGCATGCAAGATACTAGGAAAGAATTGTTATAGTTAGAACTATCAAGTTTTGAACCTGTGGGGAACACGTAAACCCTAGTTACTTTGATTAATTGATTAAACTCCAACATTCAAAGTTGTTAAGTGTCTCTTTCAATTTCGTTAGTTATTTTCATTCATTTAGAAATAGAAACCCCCCCTTTTATTGTCTTTTACCTTCCAAGGAAGTAATTGACTGAACAATAGTAATAATAGTTTGAAGTTAAGTCTAAACTATTTTCCTCGTGGGAACGATCCCAACCTCACTAGTTGGGTTATTTACTTGACATGACCGTTTTACTTCTTATTTGAGAAGTAAGTTTTAGTGTATCAGTAATTTGGGGTGTTAGAGAATTATATGGGGATTAAAATGTCTTACTAGAAAACATGACGTGCTAATGAACGTACATAAGAAATGACAAGGGGCAAACAAGCATATGGATATAGGCAGATGCAAAGATACATATAAATTCTAAGTATTGTGTGTCTTAAATAATATATAACGATGCACAAGTCGTAGAAAGATGAATTTTTTTATAGCCTTGAGACCATTGATGAGGGGGTGCAATAAGTTCACCAGATCGGTAGTTATTGTCGACGCTACACATTTTAGTCGAGCTTCCAAAAGGACATTTATCTGAGCAATCACACTACATGGGGCATATATGTATTTTTGTGATGGTGAACTTTTTTTTTGTATAATAACTTATACATAGTGTTAATGATATATTAAACAAAAATATCACGTGTGTTGATTTGTGATAGGTTTCATATTTTCATTGACAGATGGAGTTGTAGATATAGAAAATGATTCTTTGAACAATTCAAAAATACATTTGGCAAGCCTGAAAAAATTATGTGTTTTATTACATAAAAATTAAAGTATTATGAAGAGTGTAAGCAATGTTCTTCAAATGTACATCATTGTGCATGCACGTGACATCTTTGGAAGAATGTCCCTACAAACTTCAAGAGGAGCAGAATCACCTATGTGATCTATTCTGCTCTATTGGTGAGACTTATTGAAAAGAAGTATTTTGATAAATTAATGACTGAGGTGGAAAAGGTTGATCATACACTTAAGGAGTAACTAGAGGATGCTAGGTACGAGAAGTTGTTGAAAGTTCATTCAACAGTAAAAAGAGGTAGAGTGAGGACTTCGAGTAAATGACTGCCTTTTTGAGGCACGCCAATTATCTTTCATAATATTTTCGAAACAGGCTAGAATTTAATTTGGTTCTAGAAACTGTAAAGATAGGGAAATATCTTCACATACAAAGGATACATAATGGAGAATATTTGAGGAGGTATTGATTATAAATGCACATAAATGTTCAAAGATGAGGGTATGTATAAAGATACCTAACTATATATATTTTATGCATTTGAGATGGATCATTTGGATTTTTGATCAACATTAGTTTGAAAAAATAGAAAATAGTGGCATTTCATATAACATATCAATAACTTTTTTAATGTTTGCAGATTGTTTCATCATCTAAATTTGTTTTATCAATTTATTAATCTGGAAGAGGACATATTATTTTGCCTTGAGCGGAAAGTACGCACTTGTGGAATACTTCAATTAGACGAGATACCTTGCGCACACACAATTGTTGTTTTAAAGAGCAAGAATATTACAAATATATATCCTTACTACTCTTATTACTACAAGCCTGATGCATTAGCAAAATCCTATGAGGTTTAAATGGTCCCATTTATGGATAAGGAGGATTTTTCGGTTCGAGAGAAAGTTTTAGATTAAATTGTGTTTCCACCTAGATACCAAACGATACAAAGAAAAAAAATGCATATGAAAAAATAAAAAATAAACACAAATTATTGTGGGAAAGCCTCCCTTAAATAAATAATTAGAAATATAATTTAGTAAGAATAATTAATTGACAACTTTTTTTGTTTGATAATCCGGCTTTTTAGGGTCACCATACTACTTGCGCAACCACGTACACTTGCATGTGCAATTGGAAGCAACAATTTTTTGTATAGAGTCTTTAATGCACTCCATGATGATATTAAAAATGTGAATAGTTGAATAATACAAAATACGACAATTAAAAAGAATCTCATTTTATTCAAGGAAGATATAATGTCTACAATCATGAAAAAAGTTAATCGACAAGGATGAAATAAAGATCTCGGAGCAATGAAGAAGTAATCTAAAGATTATCGTTAACTTTATTAATTCTTGTAAAATAAGGATATCTACTACTCCTTTTTCAAAGATAACAGCTCTTGGGTCTCCATATATTTATCTAGAAGATTCAAGTTTCAACATCTCAACACTATATAAAAGCCAGCGTCTGCTAAAGAGAAGATTCACACGAGTCTAAAAATATTGTTGGTAAGGCTTCGTATCAACAGAAAATAGAAAGAGAAAACTTTGAATGTAGATATACGAACTATATTCAAAACTTTTATTTGCTACAAATTTCATAAAACTAGAAGAAAACACCCTTGCAACCAAAGGAAATTGGATATAAGATCTACATTGGATCTCAACTAGTATAAAAATATCCTATTTAAAGTTTACCTTTCACACTTTCAATTCTGTTTGTTTATTCCTAAATACCAAAAGTTAACTAGCGACTCTTTTAAGTCAACTATTCGAAGAAGAAAATCGAAAAAAAATTCACCCCCTATTTCAGTTCTGGATCATACTACCCGAACTACAACATAATTCTACGACCATGAATCTTAGCTCAAGTAAGGAATAAAATAGGGAAGTTAGTACAGATGAATGTACATCCTATGCATTGCGCGGATCATAGACTCCGTCGTTCTCACAGAGACCTATGCTTGAATCCAGAGAGTGTTATGGATGTGGGGAAATTGGACATATTAAGAGATATTGTCCAAAACAGAGTTACAGACCCCCAATAGTCAGAGGTAGAGGTGGTCATGGAAAAGGCCGTCATTTTTGAGGACGTGGTGGTCAAGGTAATGGTGGTCACCAAACCAACCGGGGTGGCAGGCAAACTGGAACTACTGCGGTGCAACATGGTAGGAGCAACGGACAGACAGGTAATAGGGCCCATTATTATGCTTTCCCTGGGAGGTCTGAAGCGGAGACATCTGATGTTATCACAGGTAATCTTTTGGTTTGTGATTGCATGGCTTCAGTATAATTTGATCCTTGCTCCACATTTTCATATGTATCTTCCTCATTTGCTACTGGTCTTAACTTAAATTGTGAATTGCTTGACATGCCTATTCGTGTTTCTACTCCGGTGGGTGAGTCTGTGATAGTTGAAAAACTATATAGGTCTTGTCTTGTGACTTTTATGGGGAGCAATACTCATGTAGACTTGGTTATCTTAGAAATGTTGATTTCGATGTAATTCTTGGTATGACTTGGCTTTCTCCAAACTTTGCAATCTTAGATTGTAATGCCAAAACTTTGACATTGGCCAAGCCCGAGATAGATCCGTTAGTGTGGGAGGGTGACTACACTCCCACTCCAGTTCGTATCATTTCCTTTCTTCGTGCAAAGAGAATGGTTAGTAAGGGTTGTTTAGCTTTCTTGGCACACCTCGGGGATGATACTACCCAAGTACCTTAAATTGAGTCAGTTTCGATAGTCCGTGAGTTTCTGGATGTGTTTCCTGCAAACCTTCCTAGTATGCCACCGGACAGGGATATTTACTTCATGTATTGATTTGGAGCCGGGTACTCGCCCCATTTCCATACACCCTGATAGGATGGCTTCCTCTGAGTTAAGGGAGTTAAAGGCCTAACTTAAACAGTTGTTAGGGAAAGGCTTTATTAGACCAACTACATCCCCTTGGGGTGCTCCTGTTTTGTTCGTGAAGAAGAAGGATGGAAGTTTTCGGTTGTGCATTAACTACAAACAACTGAATAAGGTATCTATCAAGAACAAGTCTACTCTTCCTCGCATCGATGATTTGTTCGATCAGTTACAAGGTGCTTTTACCTTCCCAAAAATTGATTTGAAATCTGGTTATCATCAATTTAAAATACGTGCAACAGATGTGCCCAAGACTGCTTTCCGGACCAAGTATGGACATTATGAGTTCTTAGTAATGTCTTTTGGGCGTACGAATGCCCCTGCTGCTTTCATGAGCTTGATGAATGGTATTTTTAAGCCATACCTGGATCTCTTTATCATTGTATTCATTGATGATATACTGGTATACTCAAAGAGCAAGAAAGAACATGAGGAGCACTTGAAAATGGCATTGGAAATGTTGAGGGAGAAAAATCTTTATGCCAAATTCTCTAAGTGTGAGTTTTGGCTAGGTTCAGTGTCCTTCTTGGGGCATGTGGTTTCTAAGGATGGAGTGATGGTGGATCCTTCTAAGATCGAAGTAGTGAAGAGTTGGGTAAGACCTACTAATGTTACAGAGGTAAGGAGCTTTGTTGGTTTAGCTAGCTACTACCGTCGATTTGTCAAGGGATTATCTTCTGTTGCTTCCCAATTGACAAACTTGACTAAGCAGAGTGTTCCATTTGTATGGTCGGACGAGTGTGAAGAAAGCTTTTAGAAGCTCAAGACCTTGTTGACTACTGCACCAATTCTTACCCTTCTAGTGGAAGGTAAGAATTTCATTGTTTATTGTGATGCATCTTATTCTGGGTTGGGTGCAGTGCTAATGCAAGAGAAGAATGTAATTGCTTATGCTTCGAGGCAATTAAAGGTGCATGAACGTAATTATCCGACCCATGATTTGGAGTTGGCTGCGGTAGTGTTTGCATTAAGGCAATGGAGACATTATCTATATGGGATTAAATGTGAAGTGTATACAGATCATCGTATTTTATAGTATGTCTTTACTCAGAAAGATTTGAATTTGAGAAAGAGGAGATGGATGGAACTACTAAAGGACTATGATATCACTATCTTGTATTATCCGGGAAAAGCTAATGTTGTGGCAGATGCTTTAAGTAGAAAGGCAGGGAGCATGGGAAGTCTAGCCCACTTGCAGGTTTCTAGACGCCCATTGGCTAGAGAGGTTCAGACTCTGGCTAATGACTTTATGAGGCTAGAAGTAAATGAGAAGGGAGGATTTTTGCCCTGTGTGGAGGCAAGATCTTCCTTTCTTGATAAGATTAAAGGAAAGCAGTCTACTAATGAGAAACTGATCCGGATTCGAGATAAGGTATTGCGAAAAGAGGCTAAAGAAGCAAAAATCGATGAGGAAGGTGTTTTGAGGATTAAGCCAAGGGTATGTGTACCCCGCGTCGATGATTTGATTCACACTATTCTTATAGAGGCTCATAGTTCAAGGTATTCTATACATCCTGGTGCAACCAAGATGTATCGTGACTTAAAGCAACATTTTTTGTGGAGTAGGATGAAGCGTGACATTGTGGATTTTGTTGCTCAATGCCCGAATTGTCAGCAGGTAAAGTATGAATACCAGAGGCCTGGAGGAACACTTCAGAGAATGCCCATTCCTGAATGGAAGTGGGAGAAAATTGCAATGGACTTCGTGGTTGGTCTTCCAAAGACAATGGGAAAGTATGACTCCATTTGGGTAATTGTTGACAGATTAACTAAGTCTGTGTAATTGTTGACAGATTAACTAAGTCTGCTCATTTCATTCCGGTCAAGGTGACTTATAATGCAGAGAAGTTAGCCAAACTTTACATTTCAGAAATTGTTTGATTGCATGGAGTTCCACTTTCCATCATATCAGATAGAGGTACGCAGTTTACTTCTAAGTTTTGGAAGACATTGCATGCCGAATTAGGTACTAGGTTGGATCTTAGTACTGCATTTCACCCTTAGACCGATGGTCAGTCTGAGTGAACGATTCAGGTTTTTGAGAATATGCTTCATGCATGTGTGATAGAGTTTGGTGGTATTTGGTATAACTTCCTACCCTTAGCGGAGTTCTCATACAACAATAGCTATCACTCAAGTATTGATATGGCCCCATTTGAGGCACTATATGAGAGAAGATGTAGGTCACCCATTGGGTGGTTTGATGCATTCGAGGTTAGACCTTGAGGTACTGACCTTCTGAGGGAATCGTTAGATAAAGTGAAATGCATTCAGGAAAAGCTTCTAGCGGCTCAAAGTAGGCAGAAAGAATATGCAGATCGAAAGGTTAGAGACTTGGAGTTTATGGAAGGTGAGCAAGTCTTGCTGAAGGTTTCTCCCATGAAAGGGGTGATGTGGTTTGGTAAGCGAGGTAAGCTTAGCCCGAGGTATATTGGTACTTTTAAAGTTCTGAAGCGCGTGAGGGAGGTAGCTTATGAATTAGCCTTGCCCCCAGTACTGTCAGGAGTGCACTCAGTATTTCATGTGTTTATGTTGAAAAGATATCATGGGGATGGAAACTACATCATTTGTTGGGATTCAGTTCTTCTTGATGAGAATTTGGCTTATGAGGAGGAGCCTGTTGCTATTTTAGATAGGGAAGTCCCCAAGTTGAGGTCAAGGGAGATTGCATCCATCAAGATTCCATGGAAGAATCGGCCAATTGAAGAGTCCACTTGGGAGAAAGAGGCTGATATGCAAGAAAAAATATCCACACCTGTTTATAGATTAAAGTACTCCTTTTCGCCCTTGATTTTCTTCGTGTGATCGTTCGAGGATGAACGATGGGTAAATTGGTATCTATTGTAACGACCTGTTACTCGTTTTGAGCAATAGAGTTTATTTTTGGTAATAACTGTCTGGGTCGATGGATCCCACGATGGACCGTCATGGGCACGACGAACCGTCGAGGGTGTCTCGTTCCAAAACACTTAGACTCGGGAAAATTGGGTACTAAGAACAACTCCCTAAACATCGCGACGGAAGAGCAGGACGAACCGTCATAGGCACGACGGACCGTCACAGACTCTTTAATTAATTTGAGTCTCTGAACTCTGTGACGACTCAGCAGGACGGACCGTCGCAGGCACGACGGACTGTCACAGGCTGCGTAACCCTTACTGGGTCGGATTTCTGTTAAAAGTTCTTAAGGGGTGTTTTGGACTACTACTGCTTATAATATTAAAGTTAGTGGTTTAATGTTAATAATTCAATTACTTGGGGGTTAAAAGAGACAACCTTGGAATAAATAGTGGTTTACTTTTACCATCTTTTATACTTAATTATATGGTAATTGGTGTAAAGGAAAAGGGTTTGAATAAGGAAAAATAGAAAGAACAGAGAGAAGAAGGGAGACGCGAGCGAGAGAAAGAGAAGAACGAAGAGGAAAGCAAAGGGTTCGAGGAATAGCTTGCTTGATTACGCTTCTTCGGTGGAGGTATTTCATAGTAAACTCTTAGTAGCAAATAATATGTATTGGGTAGTATTGTAAAGTTTTCCATATGCTTAATTGTATGCTTGCATGATGTGATTATGTAATTGTAATGGGTTGGAAAGATGAGGTTGTGAAGCTTAAATCTAAAACCCTCTCTGTTAATGATGACGCCTTGGTATAAAAGAAGGCTTGATGAATTAAAAGAATGAGGTTAATGGATTGGGTGTCACGTTCTGACACCAGGATAGTAGTAGTGGATCGGGTGTCACGTTCCGACACCAGGATAGTAGTAGTGGATCGGGTCTCACGTTCCGACACAAGGATAGTAGTAATGGATCGGGTGTCACGTTCCGACACGAGGATAGTAGTAATGGATCGGGTGTCACATTCCGACACCAGGATAGTAGAGGATCGGAGTGTCATGTTCCGACACAAGGATAGTAGAGGATCGGAGTGTCACGTTTCAACACAAGGATAGTAGTAGAGAATGAATCTTAAATTATGTTAATATAATCAGATTTAAAGAACCTATTTCCTAAACGAGTATGGTGTGGAGGCGTGAGTCCTCATTGATGTGCTTGGGTTGTGGCCAATAGTTATGGTACTTGTTGTTGTTATCTGTTGAGTATGGTAGTCGATTTTATGTTATTATCTGATATATATTGCTTTCTATTTTGAGTTGGCCGATGATACCTACTAAGTACTTGTGCCTTGTACTGACCCGTACTTGTATGTTCTTTCTTTGTTATTTGTGGAGTGCAGCAAACGTGCCATCAACTTCGACGCGTCCGCAACTCTAGCCAGACTTCAGTATAATTCATATTTCAGGGTGAGCTATTATTCCTAGCTCAGACTGGATTCTTTCTTTCACGTCTTGATGTCTTGAAGTTCGGACATGGACCATCTCTTTTACTTATTTTAGCTACTTAGATACTCTTAGATTTAGTAATTTGAGGATAGATGTTCTTGTGATGATGACTTCTAGATTTTAGGGATAATAATAAGTTTCGAGTTTTAGAAGTTATTTATTAGTTATATTAATGAGTTTTAAGTATTTTGCATTATATTCTATTTATTATGTATGAAATGTTGGGGTTTAGATTTGTTGGTTCGCTCACATAGGAGGGTAAGTGTGGGTGCCACTCGCGGCTCGTTTTGGGTCGTGATAATTAAGCAAATTGGAGAAAGGTACAACATCAACCTCACAGCTCTTTGAAGGAGTGGTCAACAGAGTTCTTCACCGAGATCAACTTGAAACGACGAAGCGCTTTCGGACATCCCAGAGATACACAATATTTCAGGGAGATCTACATCATCAAACAATTCGAGAAATACTTTATTGAAGGCTCTATAATCACGGAGAAACTTAGGAGAGAGAATCAAGAGAACAACGGAACGGTAGTCAGAATGTTTCATTAATAAAAATCACATTTTTTATTTATTTATTTTGCTTGCAGTCGATTTTTTCTCCTTAGAAAATTTGTTATGGAGGCTAATGAGATATTATTAAGGATAATTCATATAGATATATTCATTTTATTAGAATCTGTAGTATCTTAATTAGTTTTCCATATTTTTCGCTTGATGGTCAATGTACTATTCGATTAATATGAATTTTATCGAATGAATAAAATATACATGGATAAAAGTAATTTTTTAATTTCAACATTTTCTATATAGTAATTAAATTTTATATAATTGTATGGGACAAACGTGCAATGCACGTTCCAAAGAACTACAATATATATATAGGAAAACCTTAATGCCTCCTAAGTGGCGCCACCACAATCTAGAGAACCCTTTTAATTTAAAATATTCCTAAAAATACCCTTTCCTTTAAGAACCTCTACATTAAACTACATTTCAACGCAAAAAACACAAACACTTCAGTGTTGACTAAGCCCCAACAATCACACCTTCTCAACAACGACACAACTTATATGCGGAGCGACGCCTTTTAAGAATGGGAAACAACAAGTATTTACTTCCTTTTCGAGAATGTACTGCATCATTCATATTCCGTTTATACCATATTATGAATTTGTTTATTCCAAATTTTCTTGCACATTTACTTCTAACAGGGGACTTTGATGAACACGGTAATGTGGAAGAATCAAATTAACAAGTTTCGAAAAAGTTGAGCAAAGGATATGCAATCATTATGAGAAACTTTGATGTTTCAGAAATAACTGGTGAATACATATTAGTGCATTCAAACTATTAAATAACATTCTTGCGGATAACTTCCATCCAAAAACTTCAAGATGATATTGTTTAAATCCCTGTAAATGGTATCCAAGCAGTAATGATTCACTTTAGGGTCAACAACAACATCGTCCTATCAGGCACATCTATTCCTGCCATTTATGTTACACACGGTCTCCAATGTATACAGTAAATAATATCCCTTCTAAACTTGTAGATGTAGTTTGATGCTTACTAGCGGTTATATGGAGAGTATGAGATCAAAGTGGAAGAAACGCAACCTACACAGTCTTATTGATCTGTAATATTCTTATCTCAATTACATTACATTCAAATTCATTCATAACAAAGAAGCTACATATAATTATCATTTAGTTAAGACATGATTATCAAGCAAGAATAACTTTGTGGGTTGATCAGGGTAATGTATTTTACTGTTACGTATATCCCATCCACTTGGGACCATACATTTTTATCATTCCTAATACTACTCTAAATGAATTCAATGGTAACTATTCCTTCTCAACTTACTGGAAACTTTTAATAGTCACATATCTAGGATATTGACATTCAATTTTGTTTTTTTCATAATAGGTGAACTGACTTTTGCCACCACCACTACAATCAAAATTTATGAAAGTTGCAGGTATTATGAATCTTTTAAAAGTTCTTTCTATAATTTTCTTTTATGCAAAGTAATTATTTGTTGGATTATTGCTTAGTATTAATTTTATATGTATTGTTAGAATAATGGAAAGGATAAAAAGACAAAACTTGTCATGAATGTTTTTTTGTTTTTTGAAAATAAAATAAAATAAAATTTGGCTATGATGATTTGTGTTGTGTGGATCCTTGTGGTATTTGTGACTATGTTTGAACAACAATTAATGTATGGATAACAATTAGAAATATTTATTGGAAAATTAAGGTATATATATTATTGTATGCTTGATAAAAGAGGGTAGTGAGTTTTCTGGAAATTTAGGGCAAAGTGTTGGGGATTAATTGTGTGGTGAGGGAGGAATATATATTAATAGTATCACCTTTTACCAAAGTAACTGTGCATTCTTCGTGGTGGAAATAATTGTCCATGATTTGATAAAAATAGGATAATTATTTTATAATAAAATATAAGTTGATTGTATTGTGCTTAAATAATGGTAGGATAGTTGCTTTGTAGCGATTTAAGCTACTGTTTCTCATTTTTTTAGGGTCCTTCTGTTAGTGTATTATATTATATGAAAGCTATTAGGGTTCTAGTGTTTAGAGGAATTACGACTTAACTCTAGGTTTGAATTTGAGAAATATGAGAGTTGAAATATTAATTGATATCAAGATTAGGAACATGATTATAAATTCGGGGCGAGTTATTGACTAGACACATAGTAATATGGGTGTTTTTAGTTTTAAAATCTTATTGTGGTTATTTATTTGACTAGATTGCTTTGAGTTTGAAGTTCAACAAACGGGAAAGGCTCAAGTCACAAAGTAAATTCTTATTGGATTCAGGCAAGTAGATTTCTAAATTATTGTTCAGTGTATGAAATGCGTGTATTTCCTTGTGGTATATGTTTGGGAGTAACGGTATTGGTGATGGGTTGACTTGTCCACATTGATTAATTCTAATGATGAAAAAAAGGATAACAAAAAGACAATGTGATCAATTGTTTATGTCTGATATGTTGAGAAAGGGTTAAAGGCTTGTTGAATCATTGTTGATGTGACTTCATGTTTGTGTGTTGTGAAGTGTGCGATGTTATTAAAATGGTCATCTCCTCATTATTTTTGTGAACTTATCATCTGCATTATTCTGACGCATTAATTGTGACAAGTGTTATGTGCATCGAAAAATAATGAGTAATTAAGAGGATGTACCATTTCGAGGGACGTATTGTGCACCGCGATGGATACAATATTTCGAGGGACATATCGCGTGATGGTTACTATTATCGAGTGTCGGGTCGTGCGCCGCGATAGATGCATGGACAAATATGTCCCATCATTATAGTTGACATTGCATTCCATTGCATTGCACATAGTTATCATTAGTGAACTTGATATCGTATTTTTCTGATCTTCTGATTGCCTTTCTACGGAACTTGTGATTGATCAATATTGAGCTTGTTATTGCGGATATGTAATTTGTTGAAGTGTTATTGTTGAGAATATGTAATATTTCTAAGTGTTGCTGTTGAGCTACGTGCTATGTAAACCATGAGCTGTTAGGTTGGGACGTTGGGTTGATTTTAATGCAAATTGTAGTTGTGGAGGTTCGGTTAGGGGTGGTAGGAGTACCCGTATTTTATCCCCTTAGCTTGTGTTTAGATGTTTTACATGTTGAGTATCGTGTTGTTTGGTACTCAACCCTTGCTACTACAATTTTTTGTAGGTTACTAGCCTGGACATTGTGATATTTCTCTTCTCCTTGTCTGAGGTTTCTTGGAGATTTGAGAGGTAACTTTTTGTCGCCTCAGCGTACTTTCTTTTCCCTTAGTTATGACCTTGTTCTATTCTAGAAAAAAGTTCATTTGAGACTAGTATTTATTTTGAATCAATTGTAATACTTTAGAGTCTTGTACACGTGACTACCAGGTTTTGGATTTTTTATTAAGTTACTTATATTTTATTTCCGCACTTTATTGTAATGGTTGAGTTTTAGGGTGACTTTTCTTGGTGGGATAAGATGAATGTCATCACGTCCATTTTTGGGTCGTGACAAAATGGTATCAGAGCCCCAGGTTCATAGGTCTCACGTGTGTACAAGTCGAGTATAAAAAAATTATCGATGATCGGTACGGAGACGTCTGTACCTATCTTCAAGAGGCTATGGTGACTTTTAGGAAATATCTTCACTTCTTCAATCTCTATTGTGCGTACTTGGTCTCATTTTAATTCTTATCGTTTCACTCCATTCGCTCTCATTTATGTGATGACTCGATCATTGGCATGTCGTGTATTGGTTTGATGTTAGATTTGGTATTAAGGTGGAAATGATATATTTATGAAACGAATGTGTGATCATATTTGTAAGAGTTGAGTAAGGTTAGTTATCATTGTAAAATAATAATAGTAATAAATAGAGTACTTATCTGGTGTAAGCAAAATATGGAGTGGTTCGACAATTAAAAGTTATATATTTGAAGAATTGACTAGATAATAAATCGTGTAACCTTGAAAAATACAATTGATATAGTTTTCATACCACTAATGGGTTGCTTAGTAAATGATGTTGCACCAATTCGAGTTAGAATCCCTTCTATCGTTTCACAGATTAAGTGTAAACCAAGGAAGGTCATGATACGACTATTATAATGGTACTGACGGGTACTTGGTTAGAACTATGGAGTGCGTTACACTTGATATTGACCTTGCTTACGAAAGAATACATATAGCTTGGGTTAGATACAAAACTAATCTGGTAATTTTTTTACAGCTATTTGATGGATAAAGTTTGTGACCTATTTGGAAATGACATTCTCAATAGATATGATATGTTCTAGTGGTGGATGTAACGAATTTTCACCATGTGTTACTAGTGGTACATGAAAACGGACATGTTTATTGTTAAGTGCAAATACTAACTACTTAAGGAGTTATCTATTGTATTACATGCTCATATGATAAGATTTGGTGTTGAATTCATATTCGAGATACCAACTACCTTGTTAGTACGAGTGGATGTGTTAAGCATTATTTATATGGAAGCTTTTAGTGTTGGATCTTTGGTATGATATTGATATGTTCAGGTGGTAAATGTCTTTTGTAGATTGTAAATGAGTGTTGATTTCATCGTAAACTCCATGGAGGTGGACATATGGACGATAAGCTTATAAGTAAAGGAAGTCTCAAAAAGTATACTTGTGTGAATGTAATTGAGAATTTTAGTAAGGAAGTGCATATAAATTGAGTAAAAGGATGGTTGGCATAGATAGGTTTGGATTGTCATGTTAATGGCGAGGCTAAATTCGTAGTGAGGGAAATGACGAACTAAGCATGATGATTATGAGATTTTATGATGCATTATGATTGAAATGCAACTACATGATACGGGTGTTGGTTAAAACAATTTTTTTTTTGTAATGATAAATTTTTAGTATCTAAGGTTATGGTTGTTTCTATTTCATAAGTAGTGTGGTTTATGGTAATTTTTATAAGGAGTTGGGATGTAATCGAATATAATTGAAAGGAGCTAGAGCCATAATGAAAACAATTAGTGGTATATAGTTTAATTTTCAGAGCGAGGATAAAACTAGGCTATTTTACTTCATTCGCAAGGGTTAAGGATGTATGTTCAGAGGAATTTGGAGAATTGGGTTTGGAGACAAGTGATTTTACCTGTTTCTTCCATATTATGATATAATATAGTGTCACAAGATCAATAGATTGATTAAAAAAACTATTGGATAAAAACTTGAGAAAGGATTGTACGGACGTTCAACTCGAGTACGACGATTAGTTCTTTTGTGGTTTTGAGTTGGTAAGGAGTATGATAAGATTTTTAGAAAAAGATATGGTAGGGTCAATGAAGAGGCTATCAATGATAAGCTAAAATACGTTAAGTAATTTTTTTCAGGTATGAGCTAATGTTGTAAGATAATGGAATTGTCTTACATGGTTGGGATCAAAACTTCAAGTTTACATGGTGATTTTAGATTTGTGATAGTGTATCTTGTCAAGGTATGAATTGGTAAGGTAAGAAATGATTGATCAAATTGAGTATGAAGCATTTAGAAGGACTTAAAATTTGAGTAGTACATTTGGTTACTTTTGATTGTTATACCTAAGGTTTCCCATATTGTTAGCCATAAAAGTATAGGACTTGTAAGTGAGTTAGCAAAAAGGAGAAAGTTATGGTGTATTGAAGAGTTGAAGTTATTTGAAATTTCCGTCGTTGAATGATTTTAAGAAAGGCAAAGGAACAATAAGGCCTCTCGTACAAACATCGGATTCGGAGGTAATGGTTGTAGTGATTTCACCTTTGAGTTTCGATATGACTATGAGATGTGAACTAGTTCGGCACTTACTTACTATGGGTTTATTATTAACTTTTCTAAATATTAAATTTTGATTGGGTTACAATAAATGAAATATGGAAGATTATACATGGTTATGTCGAGCAAGGTTTTTCAGAATGTGATTAAGTAACAAATGAATGTTAAATAGTGAGGACCTACAGTTTTACATGGTTAATAAGGATTGGAGGGAATTAAAAGAATTTTATTGACGAGACAAAATAGATTGTTATAATGTGTTACATAGTAATTTTATGGTGAGTAGAGGTTATGAGATTATAGTATACCTTTTTTTGAAGTGATCAAGGGTTTCTTTGAGTTATTGCATGAGGTAAATGATGGTACCATTAGTGGTTGAAAATGGTATGTGAAAGTTCAGGTGAAGTTGACATTAAGTGTGACTTAAAATTTTTTAACCTAAAGGAGAAATATAGATTTGAAATTAGTGTTATCGGTCATGGGTGTGACTTATATCTATCATGGGACGCTTAAATGGAAAGATAAGAAACCATAGCTCAAAGTCTTGGAGACTACAATGTGCTTGCTAAGAGGAATGTGATACTACTGACGGTGTGAAAGTAAGGTAAATTGTTGGTGTGGTTATGATATTTTTTAATATTAAGACTATTGGCTTTGATGGAGTACTGTGAGAAGTATGCGGTGTTTGGCAAATCCAGCATGTGCAAAATTGTAATGGAGATCAGACTGGTTGATTTTGAGTGGAAAAAAAACTAAATAAAAATAAAATAAAATTGAGGGATGTAGTCAGATGAATGAAAATATTGATATGGAAATTAAGGAGAAAGTATCTAGTGTTATTCTACCTTGATTTCGTATATTCTTAAGTTGACCATCTACTTTGTTTATGACATGATTTGGAGTATGATTCAATGCATATGCGCACGTTTTTTACATCTATGGGTGAATTCCTAGTGATGGATCGGATGTACCGATCCTCTTATTTCCTCTTGATAGAATAGTAGCCTTTGAAAGAATTGGTCATTTCATTTATGATAATTTGGCGTTGTTGAAATAGTTAAAGAATCTCAATATGTATACAGACACAACCTTTATTATGAGAACTTATAGAAGAGCTTCTGTGAATAGTTACAGTTATTTGAGAGTGTTGTTAGAGGTTCTATATGCATGGGCGTATCATTTGCTAGGTGTTTACTCGATAATATTCTTCTTTGGGTTTGATAAGTTTGATTCTCCCTTAATGAGTACTCGATGTCTATAAATACATTTTTTATGACTTAAGTTCACGAAAGATTGTATTGTGATAAAGGAATCTTGAAAATAAAAGCGATCATTTCTGTATTATGCGTATCTCGTGGTTGATTCAGGCTCACTCATGATTGTAGCCAGTTTTGATTCAGAAGGTTATCTTTGTTAAGTGAGATAAGAGTCATCTTGATGGGTGTGTTATGGTCTAGTGAGTTTCGGTTTAGATGGGGTTCATGGGTTAGTCTATGACTTGGTAATCACTCCTAATTAAAAGATTTTCTAAAATTTGGTTCGAATTTTCAGTTCTTGATAGTCAATCTTGATGGAATGGTCCTAAGTATGAGTTTACTCGGAAAGAGAAACACGACTTTGAAAGCCATACGTTAGGCTCTTGGTATCCCCTAGTATTTGAATTTCTTTTACTTTATGTTCGAGGACGAACATGGTTTTAACTGGTGGATAATGTAATGACCCGGAAGGTCATTTTAGAAATTTTAAATACTCATTTAACTAGAGTTAATTAATTGATGGGTAATTGTATCGATAACAATTAGAAATATTTATTGGAAAATTAAGGTATATATTATTGTATGCTTGATAAAAGAGGGCACTGAGTTTTCTGAAAATTTAGCGCAAAGTGTTGGAGATTAATTGTGTGGTGAGGGAAAAATATATATTAATAGTATCACCTTTTGTCAAAGTAACTATGCATTCTTCTTGGTGGAATTAATTGTCCATGATTAGATAAAAATTGGATGATTATTTTATAATAAAATATAATTTGATTGTATTGTGTTTAAAGAATAGTAGGATAGTTGTTTTTTGTAGTGATTTAAGCTACTGATTTCTCATTTTCATTAGGGTCCTTCTGTTAGTGTATTATATTATATGAAAGCTATTAGGGTTGTAGTGTTTGTAGGAATTACGACTTAACTCTAGGTTTGAATTTGAGAAATATGAGAGTTGAAATATTAATTGATATCACGATTAGGAACATGATTATAAATTAGGGGCAAGTTATTGACTAGGCACATAGTAATATGGGTGTTTTTAGTTTTGAAATCTTATTGTGGTTAATTATTTGACTAGATTGGTTTGAGTTGGAAGTTCAACAAATGGGAAAGGCTTAAGTAACAAAATAAATTCTTATTGGATTTAGGCAAGTGGATTTCTAAACTCTTGTTAAGTGTATGAAATGCGTGTATTTCCTTGTGGTATATGTTTGGCAGTAACGGGATTGATGATAGGTTGACTTGTCCACATTGATTAATTCGAATGATGAAAAAAACGGATAACAAAAAGACAATGTGATAAATTGTTTATGTGTGATATGTTGAGAAAGGGTTAAAGGCTTGTTAAATCATTTTTTATGTGACTTCATGATTGGGTGATTGTGTAGTGTGCAATGTTCTTAAAATGGTCATCTCCTCATTATTTTTGTGAACTTGTCATCTGCATTATTCAGAGGCATTAATTTCGACAAGTGCTATGTGTATTGAGAAAAAATGAGTAATTAAGAGGATGTACCATTTCGAGGGACGTATCGCGCGCCGCGATGGATACTATATTTCGAGGGACGTATCGCGCGCCGCGATGGTTACTATTATCAAGGGTCGTGTCGCGCGTCGCGATAGATGCATGGACAGATATGTCCCCATAGGTCTCGGACTGAGTGACAGCGGGTGTGTATCACTAGGTCAGACATGCATCATTATACTTGACATTGCATTCCATTGCATTGCACATACTTATGATTAGTGAACTTGATATCGTATTTTGTTGATCTTCTTATTGCCTTTCTGTGGAAGTTTTGATTGATCAATATTGATCTTGTTATTGCAGATATGTAATTTGTTGAAGTGTTGTTGTTGAGGATATAAAATCTTTCTAAGTGTTGTTATTGAGTTACGTGCTATGTTAACTGTGAGTTGTTAGGTTGGGTTGATTTTTATGCAAGTTGTAGTTGTGGAGGTTCGGTTAGGGGTGGTAGGTGTACCCGTATTTTATCCCCTTAGCTTGTGTTTAGACGTTTTACTTGTTGAGTACCGTGTGGTTTGGTAGTCAACCCTTGCTACTACAAATTGTTTTGTAGGTTAGTAGCCCGGACTTTGTGATATTTCTCTTCTCCTTGTCTGAGGTTTCTTGGAGATTTGAGAGGTAGCTGTTTCTCGCCTCAACGTACTTTCTTTTCCCTTAGTTATAACATTGTTCTATTCTAGAAACAAGTTCATTTGAGACTAGTATTTATTTTGAATCAATTGTAAACTTTAGAGGCTTGTTCATGTGACTACCAGGTTTTGGGGTTTTTTATTAAGTTACTTATATTTTGAATCAATTGTAATACTTTAGAGGCTTGTACACGTGACTACCATCACGTCCATTTTTGGGTCGTGACAATAGGAGACTTCAATTTTGAAATAGAAGGGTTTATTCGAGAAAGTCTAAGAAGAGAAGAAACTTATTCATAGACGATAGCGAAGAGTGTGATGTAGAAACCATATAAACGACAAAGTAGAGTCTCTTTCTATTCGACGGACGTTAATATTATTTGTTTGATCAAGTAGTGTCTATTTTGTTATTTGCGAAACTTTACATGTCCAATAGTGGCTAATTGTATATCATATGTTGTTGATGTCTGTTATGGTAGCGGATTTGGTTTTATCTATTGCCAAAAAAACATTCCATACTAAATATTTATATGCCTATAAAAGTTGTGTTGTTTATGTGCCATATGTCGATCCACATTTTTGCTCTTACCGTTATATGCTACCTACCCTTACTCACCAGAATGTGAATAACTCATTCAAACAATGACATTTTAAAACTCCAGAACAACCTAATACGCCGAGACATTACATATGTATAACTGAAAAATGTTAAATTTTAACACTTTTCAACAGCTACACTAAAACTATAAAAAAAAGAGTCAACCAAATTTGAAAATAAGGGAGTCGCGTGAAGCGTAGGCAATTTCCTAGTGAAGAAACATAAAATAAAGCACAATTTAAATTTTAAAGTAAAGAGAGATGATAGAAAAAAGTTTGGGAATATTTGATTTTTTATTTCTAGTCTTTTATGTTACATTATTATCATTAACATATGTAACATGGTAATAATTGTTTTTGTTTATGATTATTAATTAATATTGATATGACATTCATGATAGAGATTAGTTCTAAATTTTAAATAGCGTATACTTAATTTTGTATTTGGTGTCTCTACAGATTTTTTCGCAGTATGATATGAATCATTATGAGTGAATGTGTTTATATATGATCAACATTAAAATGTAGTGGATTGTAAGTGATACATACAACAAATGGGCCGAAAGTGGTATATTATACATTTGGTATCTCTAATGTGAGGGTACTACTCATTTTTATAAAACATATCACACTAGTGATGTGAATATGATACACAAAAATATATTATTTAAGGTGTATCAAATAGTTATAGTGATCATTGATATGGATGATACATTAATATATATCATTCTTGAAATATTGTGACTCATTGTAGCATCATATATGTATTTGGTGTATGCATTAATATGATCAAAACTATTGTACAATTATGTGTCAGTGTGCTTTTCGAATTATTTTGTTATTACCTAATCCTCAATGGATACATAAATAGTGAACATATGTATCCATTGAGGATTATGTAATAACAAAACTCCAAGAATTAATTGGGTTTGTCAGTAGTGTGACTGTTCCTAAATTTGTCTACCATAAGAGAATGCATATTCCGAAAGATGTAATTCGGGATGTTAGAGAATTCTATAGGGATTGAGATGTCTTACTAGAAAAAATGACGTGATAATGAACGTACATAAGAAATGATAAAGGGCAAATCAACATATGGATATAGGCAGATGCCAAGATACATATAAATGCTAAGTATTGCATATCTTAAATAATATATAACAATGCAGAAGTCGTAGAAAGATGAATTCATATATCTTTTCCTAGCCTTGAGACCATTGATGAGGGGGTTCAATAAGTTTAGCAGATCCGTAGTTATTGTCGATTCTGCACATTTTAGTCGAGCTTACAAAAGGATATTTATATGAGCAATCACACTGCATGGGGCATATATGTGTTTTTGTGATGGTGAACTTGTTTTTTTTTGTGTAAAAACTTGTACATAGTGTAAATGTTATATCAAACAAAAATATCATGTGTGTTGATTTGTGATAGGTTTAATATTTTCATTAACAGATGGAGTTGTAGACATAGAAAATGTTTGTTCATGGACATGGTTCTTTGAACAATTAAAAAAAAAATTTGGCAAGCATGAAAAAATATGGGTTGTATTACATAAAAATTAAAGTATTACGAAGAGTTTAAGCAATGTGGTTCAAATGTACCTCATTATGCATGCACATTTCATCTTTGGAAGAATGTCCCTACAAACTTCAAGAGGAGCAGAATCACCCTATGTGATCTATTCTGCTCTATGGCTAAGACTTATTGAGAACGAGTGTTTTGATAAATTAATGGCTAAGGTGGAAAAGGTTGATCATAGAGTTAAAGAGTAACTAGAGGATGCTATGTACGAGAAGTGGTTGAGAGTTCATTCAACAGTAAACATAGGTAGAAGGACGACTTCGAGTTAATGACTGCCTTGTTGAGGCACCCCAATTCTATATCATAATATTTTCGAAAGAGGCTAGAATTTAATTTGGTTGTTGAAACTGTAAAAATAGAGAAATATCTTCACATACAAAGGATACATTGTTGAGAATATTTGAGGAGGTATTGATTGTAAATGCACCTAAATGTTCAAAGATGAGGGTATGTATAAAGATAGCTAACTATATATATTTTATGCATTTGGTATGGATCATTTGTCTTTTTGATCGACATTAGTTTGAAAAAATAGAAACTAGTGGCATTTCATATAACATATCAATAACTTTATTAATGTCTTCAGATTGTTCCATCATCTAAATTTGTTTTGTCAATTTATGAATTTGGAAGAGGACATATTATTTTTCCTTGAACGTAAAGTATGCACTTGTGGAATATTTCAATTAGACGAGATACCTTGCGCGCACACAATTATTGTTTTAGAGAGCAACAATATTACAAATATATATCCTTACTGCTCTTATTACTTGCAATAAGTGCATTAAAATAGACTTAGTCTAATTTTGAAAAACTAGACAAATTTTCAGAAAATGTGAAGTGTTTTTGTAGTTGTCGAGATGCACAAGTACACACCTACCTCATAGGCATTAGGAACATTGCCCCATTCTAATATCACTTTTCCCACACAAAAATAAGCATAACAACAAAATATTTTGCTTTGAACTCATGTGGACTTCACACCCCGAGTTACAAAACCTAATCTCCTTCAACTGTCTTAACTGACCAAACATATATAAGTTAATCTCTTCTTTTGAATGAAATGTTACCATCTGGAATAATATAACTTTTGACAACATTTATAATTAAAAAAACAGAATACTCCTCCAAGGAATTGAGGGTATCCAAAATCATCGAATTATACTCCAACACCTTCCTCTAAAAACAATATGTAGATATACTTGAAGAATACAACCTTATACTTATACTAGAGGAAGATTTCTAGAAACTAAAAATATAGAGTAAACAGGCTCGGTGAAGCTGAATATAACACCACGCTCTTCCATACAACATCTCTCAGCCAAAGTAGAAGAAATAAAATTGTTGTCCTCCAAATCCAAAAGGGTTCCTGATTGTACCAACTAGTGGACATGAAATGCCAACAACATTATAATCATTAAAGAATAATTACTCACATCCAACAATGGAATGAAGATTGTGCAACTATGATCATCAAATTAGACCTTTATTTGAATGGTAAAACGAACTGTCATCTAGAAAAAAATCATTTTTACAAATAATAATGTACGGGAAACATAAATATAAGACTTATCTTTTTAAATGAAAACCACCATAAATAGTATTTGAACTAACCATAAACAAATAATTAAAAAAATCAGGAAAATGAGGCATATGAGGAGTCATTCGTGATACAAAAGGGAATTGAATATCTAGATTCATGGGGAATATTTTCAAAGTTACAACGATCCAAACAACTTTTGTGGCCTTTTATAGGAGCTAAAATTGCACTAGATAAAATGTTGATGCCATTATAAACTAATATAGATTTCAATGAAATTACACATTATTTACAAAATAATTGTCCAGCTCTATGTAACATCTTAAATGATTGCAGGGTACTACTTTTGCAGCTAGGGAATCCACTAGCTAGAGTAGATATCAGGTGGAGAACCAAGTGACTTATGCTCTAGCTAAGTATGTGGTCTAATCTATGAACAATCATTTATCTTGTGCACTAGGTAATTCAACCTTTGTTTGTGTCCAAGATTAAAAAAGCAAACAAGGAGGGAACTATTTTTTTAGTCTAAAAAAGTAATCTGCTACTCGTGTTTTTTGAAATATCTACTATATTACACCTCTATCCACAACTAAACAACAATTTCACAACAATCCATGTAGTGATGAATATTAAGTCTTAATTATATGATATTTGTTTTTACAAACAAAGGAAAACTAAAGGTACTCTCATACAATATAATATACGTGATTAGTTTAAATAATAATATATAGGCAATTAGTAGTATATCTTTTGTCTGTTTGTGTGTGTGTGTGTGTTTGTGTGTGTGAGTGTTTACTCATGACTAAAGAATTAATTGAATAGGAAATTTAATATATTTGATGATAATTGACACAAATCGATCTATAATATATATATATATACTTGTTCATAATCCATCATCAATAAAGAGGGTAGTGGATGATTGTTGGTAAAGTTCTTTAGCTTTTACAACAAATAAAATATTAAGAAGAAATAACAATTAATGAATTGAATAACAATGGTTCAGAACTAACAATAATATAATAGATGAACTCAAGAATTATTATATCATTGGAGAGTAATTTTTTTTATGAATAACCTAAATTTTTTTTGGAAGAAGGTGGTGTGAAGATGAAAAATTGAGATTTTACTCCATGCCTTCCATATTCCTTGTTTTGTTTTAAAAATGAAGTTAAATTCTCTAAATTCAAATTTTCTCCTAAGATTCAAGAAAGCCCTTTTAACCTAAAAAAGATGCTAAATTTATCATTGAGTAACTGGGATAAGATCTAGTCTTTCCATTCCACAAAGGTGTATTATTCATCTTTAGTAAAATATTTATTTTTAAATCAACTATATCTTAAGAAATAATAGAAGGTAGCATCACACTATCTGTAATCATTGTTTTGTTTCAACTTCTCATATTATATTTCACCCTTCACCTATATAGAAGTGAAATAATGTTTTTCATCTTGTATAACTGTAACACAAGTCTAGATAATCCAAGTTATATGCTTATGTGAAATTCATTTATGTAAGTTTTGATTCATTTTATGAAAGTATTTCTTAAGCCTCTTAATGAACGAATTCTACATAAGCGTAGCGTTTGGGTTTGCCTGATATGTATTATCCTGTTATGTTGACACGGGATTGAAAATGTTTTTGGTAATCTATGTTAAGCTTGAATAAAAAGAATTAAATTATAATTGTAAAATATGTTTTTATAATATATAGGTAAGAGAAGGTTCCTGGAATGGTATTGGAGGAATATTAAATCTAGTTGGAATTTCATCACCAATGACATGTTTTCTTGCTCTACTGCATATGATGGATTTAGATATAATCGTACCATCTCTTCTATCCTTAGTATTATATGGTTTAAGAAGATTTATTTTGATGTATTCTTTCTTATATTAGAGTTTCTTGGCAAAAAGTATTGCTTTGAATAATGTAAGAATTAACTTATTTTTTAAAGTTGTTATTGTCGCATGAATACATCATAAAAAAATACAAAAGTAGCTTACTCTATATCTCTTTGCTTCTTTTAAATATTTTTCTACCCACAAAAGCAAAAACGTACAAATGCTTGGTGTAGTAATATTGTAATTTGTGAATATATGATGATAAATGGTCTTAAATGTCAACACATTATGTTATCGCCTCCCCCAATTTTATCTTCCCTTACCCTAAAAGTAAAAATAAAAAAGGAACTTGGTGATCAATGGATTGGGTTAAAAATGGATTAACCCATATTTATACACATTTACATGTACAAATCAAAATCTACTTTAGAATTTAATATTCTAAAAAACTTAAATTGTTTTTTGTTTTTTGGAAAATGAATGTGATTTGATTAAAGAACGTGAAACATGAACTCATTTAGTTTCACGTTAACTCAATTTTTTAATCTCTTTTCATTGTATAAAATATTTGAATTATTCCAAGTTCAAGATAGATTTTTGAATATTTTTTCATATTTTTTTATCTACTTATATATTTTCTAGGAGATGAGTTCACTACTCACAAAGTTATATTTCTAATGTCACAAGGAAACTAATAGAAATTATGATTTATATTATGTTCTTAAAAATTTTCTTAATTGGTGTGCATCGACTCACAAATTACGCTTCTTAGGAATATAGGGAGTATCATGAAAAGATTAAAAAACAATATTACGTATAATAATCATATAATTCTTTTTGTTTACTCCTTTTGCTTTTTCTACTTCAGCTGATGTTTTCAATATGTGACCATGGTTTCATTAGTTAGATTGATATTAGACTCTACAATCCAAGCGTATACTAATATAATTAATATTATGCTACATCAATGTTTAAACGATAATCCTAAGATTAAGACAATACACTCTTCATGTTTTTATGAGGAAGTTCAGTTATTTTGTTTACCTTGAACTATTTTTATTTTAATTTCAGTGAAGTGTGCCTGAATTTTTGAAAGCAATTCTAAAAGACCATATTGGAAGAAAAGGTTGACATTAAGAAAACATTTTTTTAAAGATTTTTGGTTATTTTTGGCATGATTGAGATGCTTCATTATAAATATAGATTCGTTGATCAGTGTCATCAAGGACTTCATAACACATTTGTATCGAAAGAGAGCTTGTTGAGGATTTATGTAATTATTTCTTCTTCTATGTGAATTCCCATAGCATCATCAAAATCCATCTTAGTTATTCTTCTTAAAACTTCACAACTTTCTTCCCTGCAATGAAAGATTATATTTACAAAGAGTTGGATCCAAAATCTTGAGTTTATAGATTTGAATTCTACAAAAGGTTACCTATTCAAAATCAAACGAGGTACCTTTTTAGAATTTCATAAACCATAAATTGAAGATTCTGGATTCACCTCCACAAAAGGGAAGAGAGTTGTGAAGTATTCAGAGGAAATAAGTCATTACTAAGATGGATGTTGATCTCACTACGGGAATTCACTAAGAAGAATAAATAATTATGAAATTATGCAACAGACTCTCTTTAAATCTTAATGTGTTTTTTTATGTGTTGGACTATATTTGTCAATGAACCTTCCTTTGTGATGTAACATGTCAATCATGCAAAAATAATCAAAACTCCAAAAAAAATCCTTCTTAAGGACAACCTTTCTTTCCAATATGGTCTTGTATCATAGTTTATTAATGAATTTAACGTACACATATCAACACAATTTACAGAATCATAAAATTAGCAATATAAATATTCTTTAGAAATAAAGGTACAAGCTCTCGTATCCTTTTATTATATATGGGTCAAGGAGATTTATTTTAAAGTTTGCTTACTTAGGTGACATTTCTTGGCAAAAAAAAATCCTTAGAATAATGTTATATCTAGGAGTAGGATTATCTCATTTTAAGAGTTGTTTTTGTTGCATGAATCCAACATAAAAAAAAGTTAATCATCTTTTTGTAGATAGTAACATATAGCAATAAAAACTTACTCTAAGGTTGTGTTTGGTATGAAGGAAAATGTTTTTTATGGAAAATGTTCATAGAAGATTTTTAACTTGAAATAAGTAGATATTTGATTACTTTTTAATGTTTGGTTGGTGAGTAGAAAATATTTTTCAGAAGTATATTTTAGTGTTTTAATTTTGAGTGAAATGTGTTTTTGATATCTTTTATTTTTTATTAGAGTAAAAAATAATTTAGAAGTGGATTTTTTTTTTAAAAAATAACAAAATAAATTTTTTTCTTTGGTGTGTGTGTGGGGGGGGGGGGGGGGGGTTGGGGTTTATGATTGTAGGGGTGAAAAATTAAAATATGAACTTAAATTTTTTTAGGGATTGAGGGGGTGGGGCTAGTAGGGTGTACGGGTGGGTTGGTGTGCTGCTAGGGTGTATGGGTGGGTGAGGGGCTGGTAGAGGATGAGTTGGGGCTGGTAGGATGATGTGTGGTGGGTTGGGGGCTGGTAGGGTGTGTGGACTGTTGGTGGGGGGGGGGGGGTTGGCGGAGGTTGGAAGATCGTTTTGGGAAATCATTTTCTTAAGTTAAGAAGGGAAGTCATTTTCTTTTAATTTGAGGAAAATGAGTTGATTTGTAAAATATTTTCCAAAATATTTGACTCTCCCAACATGATAAAATTAGAAAATATTTTCAGAAAGATGTCAGTGTGCGCGAATGGCTTCTCGATGAATGTTTTTCTTCATACCAAACACACCCAAAATCTTTTTACTTCTTAAATTTAAATAATCTTTTAATCAGGAAAGCAAAAAAATACAAATTCTTGGAGTATTAATATTGTAGTTTGTGAATATATAAGATAATAATAATACCTTTAATTCCAAGAACTATGTAATATTGTAGTTTGTGAATATATACGATAATAATAATACCTTTAATTCCAAGAACTATGTAATATTGTAGTTTGTGAATATAAACGATAATAATAATACCTTTAATTCCAAGAACTATGTTTTTCTTTTTCTTTTGATTTCTTATTCTATGTCCAATATTCGTATAAGAGAATCTTAGTAGCTTAATTGATTGGCTATATAAATTTTCATCGGGTATAGATTAAATTTCCACAATGTAATACCCTCCCTCATTTAATCTTTCTTACCTAAAAAAATATTTTAAAAATGAAGTAGATAACCAATGGATTGGATTAAAAATAGATCGACCCATATTTATACATATTTTCATGAATAAATCAAAATGTACTTTAGAAGTTAATATTTAAAAACCCTTAAATTTTTTTGGAATGTGATTTGTTCAGTATATAAGGTATGTGAAACGTACTAATTCTATTCCACATGAAGTGAATTTTTGAGGCTTTTTTCATTATAAAAAATAGTTACGTTTTTCATAGTTGGAGATAGGTGTTTGAAATTTTTTCCATGTATGGGTTTTCACATATTGAAGTTTTCTATCTTCTAGGAGATCAATTTTTCAACACATACAAAGTTATATTTATGGTAAATGCACAAGTAACCCCTGAACTATTAATGAAATTTCAGAGATCACATTAAATTAATTAAGGTCCTATTACCCTTTTGGACTTATTTCTATTGTGTAATTTTTTGCACCTTTTATCTAACGTGGCACGTTCCGTGAATCCACACAATTGAGGTGCGTGGGAGATATGTGAATGACATGTAACCCAAAAGGTGCACACAATTACCAAAAAGAAAGTTCAAGGGGGTAATATGACCTTAGTTTAGTTAAGGTGCGACTTTGAGATTTCGGTGATAGTCTAGGGAGCTATTTGTGCATTATTTTCCCTTATCATATATTATACAAGTGAGAACAAAAAAAGTTAAAAGTTGAATTACGATTTTACCTTTACTATAAATAAAAATATTATAAAACATTTAACTATTAAATTTAAATATTAAATTGTTTCATTTTAATTTAAATGTTGATAGACTTTTACACTTCATTAGGTTAATTCCTAATTAAAATATCTAACTTAATAATACCTATGTTCTATAATATATATATATATATATATATATATATATATATATATATATATATTCTCTTTTTTGAGATTTTAAACATCTAAATAATTTTATTAATGTTTTACTCTCTATCTATAATTACTATGGTTAAATTAAATTATATTAAATTTGTTAGTAAAAAGAGCAACCCTCCATCTCCCGATGTATAAGATCATGATTATTTCATTAAATATACAAATTCTTCAACTTTTCATCTTATCTTTTAATTATTAATAATACTCTGTTATGAGTTAATAACATTAATAGTCTTTAATTTCTTATCTTAATATCATTTGTAGAGGTAAAGTTATGGTCTCCATTTATAATTCCTATAAAAAAAAATGTAAAAAAACTAAATGGTGAGTCTCATAAGCCTTTTTTATATAAATCTCTAACTAATGGAGGAATTTTTTTTGTTCACCTATTACTTTCTTTTGATGAGATTATTTCGGCAATTTTCAGGTACAATTTATGTTATTTTTTGTTTAACTATAATAATATTATATAAGATTTTAATAGTGATATTTTGTATCCTACTTTCATCATTATCACTTTAGATGACTATTTATTCAACTGGTTTGTTGTTTTATGAATTCTTGAATTTATTTGGAATTTTATATTTGTATATTGTATTTTGCCATGTAAAATATCATTTTTTTCTTATTCAAATTATATCAGCTCATAGATTATAACAATATGTTATTCTACTTCTTTTATTAATGTGGATTGAACGGATACGTACAAAAAATTGATGGTTATTGAGATTTTTGTACCTTTAATGATTATTCATCCATAAATTTGCTAGATATCTTGTTTTTTTACAATTTATGTTTACTTCACTTTTAATATTATTTTTTATTTAGATTTAAATTTCATAATCAATAAGCTACTTTTAAAAAACTGAAACATTTTCAAATTGATGTATGTTCAAATAGTTTATGTTATCAACGTATATCATGAAGAAGACTCTTGAATTTGACAGGTTATGGAAGAAAGAGTCAATAAGAACTCGAAATATTATGTACTAATTTTGTATTTATATTTTAATCTACATTATTATTGATCAACATCTTACGAAGAATGTATACACTGTATTTTTTTCCTTCTCTATTTTTTTTTTGTTTTTTTGGTCTCTATTAGACATCTTAATTTAGTTTTCTATAAAGACGTAAGTCTAAATACTTGTTTGAGCTGAAATTAGCCATTTGTGACTTTAATAAAAGTTTGCTAACTATTAACCAAAGTTTAAAAGTTATAGTAGATTGCTTAAAAAGAATTAATTTGAAACATCAAAATATGCCCCTCATTGGTGTTTTATGGTTATACTATTAAAGATTTATTTATAATTTTTGTATTATATTATTTATTTCATGTTGTTTACACACTATATGTTTTCATTGCATTTTTGTCATTCTAACATATCTACGAATACACGTGCAAAGCACGTGTCCAGAAATTAGTATTTATAATATCACAAAAGGAAATAGTTGAAATTGTGATTTACCCTATGCTCTTGAATATTATTCTGAATAGGTGTGCTTTTCCGTAAGAATTACACTTAATAGGAGAATATAAGGAGTATAATGAAAAGATTATAGAATAATATTATATGTAAAAATACTAGGAAAAATTATTTGGTGGACCCTTGTACTTGTATGAGTTTGTATTGTGAACCCTTCTATTTACTGATTTGTCATCCGAACCCTTGAACTAAGCTAAACTCAACATATTAAACACCTTTTTTACCCTTTAATTGTGAGTGTACCACAAATGTGTGACACGTAATTTTAAAAATAATTATAAAATGACACGTGTATATATATACCACTTCATGTCATCTTGAAATTTTTATAATATTTAATTAATACATTTATGATTTTTATTTACCTTTTGCCACCAAACCCACCACTTTCCCCACAATCTTATTTCATTTCTCTTTCATCTTCCACACTTTTTTAGCAAAATTTTCTACTCTTTTCATTGAAGAAAAAACATGAGAACCAATCAGGAATTCATCTTTGTTTTCATCAAAATTAAAAAAGCACAGTGTGTTAACATCTTTCTATGTGAGGCTATCGATACCGACATTTTTTCTTTCTCGTTTATTTCTTCATTCCCACAGAATTGCTTGAGTATTTTTGTTGATTTTATTTTATTTTTAGTTTATGTATATAAATTTTGTGACTTATTTTTGTATTTGTAAGTTGTTTAGTCTAGATTTCATCTTCTATTTATCTCTCTGTTTAAATTTTAGGTTTTTAGTTGATTATACTAATTTTCTTGAAATTTTTTGGGGATTGTATTTTTATGCTCTCAGTTACATGTTTCATGATGATAGGATTCTAAGAAAAACAACTTTCGTGATGATGTACAAAACTACAATAGGATTAACTACAAAAAGAAGCAAACAATTAACTGGAAATCCATAGAAATAAAAGAGGATTAAATTTTTCAATAATGGTGTTAAATGTGAATGGGAAAGAAGACTTTATAAAACCCTAATGTTGCTATTAGACCCTTTTAATCACATTTCACTCTCCTCAGGTGTGTGTATCACACGCCCCTTTGTTGTATCAGCCACAAAGGAGGCAAAGTCAGAAGCCGTTTTTAAAATGTTGAGTGTAGATGGGTTCAGGGGTCCAGATGACAAATGTATAAGTAGAAGGGTTTACAATGCAAACTTACACAAGTAAAAGTGTTCACTAGACCCTTTTGACAAAATAATATAACTCCATGTTTACACTTTTTTCTTTTCTACTAATTAGGATGGTTTTTTCAGTATATAGTCATGTTTTCTTTAGTTAGATTGAGATTATACTACAATTTAATGCTATATTAATTAATCATTCTCAAGCTATATCAATGTTTAAATACTAATCCTCGACTTTACGCTCTACACCGTATACGTTCTTTTTATCATGAAGTTTAGTTGATTTTGTCTGACTTGAATCATAGGTTGTTTTTTAAGCGAAGGAGAGAGACATGACTTTCTAGAAATTGAATCAATAGGCTAAAGGTATTGGCCCGTATACGTTGCAAGAGAATACTCTCTTTGACACATATATTAGACCCTAGCGCAAGAATATATTGCTCTAGTCCAGTAACGATTCAATGAAGGATTCAAGGGATGAAGAATTCATGCTTCAAGAAAATCCCCCTTTTCACTTGGTTATGGGACTAGAGAAATATATGTCTCAAGGAACCATGATTTTTCCTCTTTCAAACAAAAGTGCTAAAATCAAAATTATGAGTCATATGCAATAATTCATGTGTAGTCCCTATTGAATGATTTTTTCTAATTTCAAATCAGAAGTACTAAAATAAAATTTTGAAATATACACACATAAAATGTAACGAAGTGAATGGATACCTTGTTCTATTTTGAATCAAACGAGTATCCATGGAATAAATTAAATATAGAATAATTATTAGCCCCTATATCAAGTTGTTGTAGATCAATCCATTCTTTTGTTGTTGTAGTTGTTGGTGGAACACGCACTACTGTTGTTGTTGATGGAGGAAAAGAGGTTTGTTGGATAAATTGAGATGATTGAATGTGATGTAATTATAACTGTTGATTACTATTTTGTTTCATGATAATGAGTTGATCATCTGGTTTTTCCTAGTGAGCAGTTATGAAATTCTAAAGAGAAAATTTCGGATAAACCATTAAAATTAGTTATGTCAGGAGCAAAAAAGTTATCAAAAGAATTCCAAAACACATTTAAAGAAGTCCAAGTATAACTTCGGAGCTACAACATTGTAAGGTTTATTAATATTTTAACTTCTTACAACCGCACCTATATCCCGGTCATGATCATTCAGTTTAAATCTATATAAAATGATATCTAGTTAAATGTAAAAAAATAAAAAATGAGATTATAAGAGAAACAAATGATGTTTTCTACTGAACTAGAGAGAGAGAAAAATGTTCCAAAGAGGGGTTTTCTAATGGAGGAAGTAGATGATCAAAAAAATGTTTAGTTGTTATGACATTATAACTCAAATTTTGAGATGAATAAAAGTTAATTAATTTCGAATGTGTATAGGGAAAATTAAATGTCTATCTACCTACCTGGCGCATCCACATTTACTTCATTGTTTATGCACAATAAATATTTTTTTCTACTTTAGAGTGAGTGGAATTAGTAACAAAAGAGAAGTCAAGGATAGTAACGCTTACATTTGGTTTAATATAACACATCTTATATCATATTGTAATGACTCGAGAGCACCCCCTATCGTAACATGGCATATTCGTTCTCGAAGAGATCTCATACAAGACCTTAACATTCATTCATTAGAAAATATGGAAGAATTTAAAACATAACTCAAAAAAGTATTTCATAAAAGAGGAAGTCTTTCTAGAAGTATTGTCTCAAACCATCAATGAATGAAATGAATAAAGTCATGGGACACAACCCACATAAAGTCTAAAACATAAAAGTAAATGGTATGAAAGTAAATGGATATTGTCCTCAAATACATGAGGACTAACAAAGATCTTCAATCTTGTAAATTCTTGAAACTCTACCCTCAAAGAGTAACTAAAAGATCCAACCCTACATTTGGTTAGAATGTAGGCAATATGCGTTAGTACAAAGGTACTAACTATGGAAGCTAACATAACATTATAGGAGCATCTCATATGGTTAGACTACATAAGACATAAGCATAAGAGGTAATAACATAAGAAGCATATCATAAAAAGTCAACATAAGACATAATCATAATTTCATACTTCAACCATTTGTCATGTATACTCAAGTGAACTACATCCCAAGCCACCGTATAGTATACTTGCGCAAGTCTAAGGTAGTATACCATACTACTACCTAAGCTAAGTACATCTCTTTCGTTATTCTTGGTGATATCCCACCTTCATACTTAAGTAGAGCACTATACCCCTAGGAAACGTCAAGGCACACTTGTCTAATGCATGTGGGGCATCCCATTCTTCCTCACACACTAAGCATATCATGAAGTCACCCTATTCATGTGTTAACCCCTTAGAAGTGTCACTAAGGTCCTACTTTAATATTTGATAAGCCACTATAATCTTAAGTCAATCATAAAATGGAAGGAAACTATACCCACTACCCAAGGTAGGCATACTTTAGAAAAGGATATATCGTAAGTAGCTTCAGTTCATACTTGTTCCATGTATAAATGACATCCCATTCTACCATTCACGCTAAGTACTCATATATGCTATCTTAATCAATGTTAACTATCTTTCATACTAGTCTATCAACAATATCATACTATCATACTAGACCTAATTACCATGGAAAACATCATATCATGTGATCAATGCTATTATAGGAAGGTTGTAAGTATACCCACTTAGAAACCATGCACCCACTCATCAAGATGTAATCTATCCATATTAGAGTATAAATCCTCAACCCTAAGCTTCCATGAGTAATCTAACTCAACTTATTGGATGAATTGCACCTTGTATGCAAGCCAAGCTACCATTAGGAGAGTATAAGTCATCTATTCTAAAGCTACCATGAAATGGTTTTGGCCTAACAAAGTAAAGTTATTTGAAGGCAATCTGATCATGCTAATTCAAGCTATCTTGAGGATAGTTAATTTATCAATCCCCAGCTACGATGTGAATCACCATCCCCAAGCTTCCGTGATATTTACTATCTCAAGCTACCATGAGATTTACTATCTCAAGCTACCATGAGACTTACCATCTCAAGCTTCCAACCATGGTCTTATTTTAATAATCCAAGCTTTACATGAACGAAACACAAGTCTCAACATCAAGCTATTACAATATAACTTTATTTGATTCATTTTAGGTTATTAGGTCAACCTAGAATCCTTTTATATGAGAAAACATGCTTCTCCTAGCTTGTTCATATATAAGTGTATAAGAGAAAGATAATAATCAATACATATCTACTCATATTGACTTTACCCCCAAATCCCTATTTATGTGATATCACATATTAAATTTGTGTGATCTTTATCAAGTATTCTCTTTCTCTTATACACTTAGATATGAACAAGCTAAGAGAAGCAAGTTCTCTAACATAGAAAGATTCTAGGTTTACCTAATAAGCTTAAATGAATCAAAGAAAGTTAGACTACAATAGCTTGATGTTGAGACTTCTGTTTCCTTCATGTAAAACCTAGTTTACTAAAATAATACCAAGGTTGGAAGCTTGAGGTGGTAAGCCTCATGGTTACATGAGATTGTAAATCTCGTTGTAGCTTAAAATAGTAAATATCACGGAATATTGGGGATGGTGATTCCCATGGTATCTTTGAATTGAGGAATGAAACTCTCCTAAGGATAACTTAAAGTATCATGATTAGAATACCTTTTGATATCTTGACTTGGTTAGGACAAAACCATTTCATGGTAGTTTTAGGAAAGATGACTTATACTGTCCTAATGGTATCTTGGCTTGCATTAAAGGTGCAAGTCATAGAATAGGTTGTGTTAGATTACTCATGGTAACTTAGGCGAATTATAATACCCTATGGATATATTACACATTGATGAGTGGATGCATGGTGTCTAGGTGGGTATTTTTATAACCTTCCTATGATAGTTGGATCTAATGATATTATGTTTTCCATAATAGTTATGTCTAGTATGATAGTATGCTATTCTTTATAGAATAGTTTTAGAGATAGTTAGCATTGAGTAAGCTAGCCTAAATGAGTATTTAGCGTGAATAAAAAAATGGTATGTCATTCATATATGACACAAGTATGACTTGAAGCTACTAATGAAATGTCCTCTAATGAAGTATGGCTAACTTGGGTAGTGGCTATAGTTGCCTTCCATGTTAAGATTGACTTAAGATAATAGTTCCTTGTAAAATATGAAATTAGGTCCTTAGTGACACTTAAGAGGGAGTAAAAAATGAATAGGTGACTTCAAGATATGCTTAGTGTGTTAAGTATGATGGGATTACCCCACATGCATTGCACAAGTGTGCCTTGAGGTGACCTAAGGGTATAGTGCTCTACTTAAGTATGAATGAGGTCTATGACCAAGAAATAACAAAGAGGTGCTTAGATTTGGTAGTAGTATAGAATGCTACTTTTGACTTTCACAAGTATACGTGGAGGTGGCTGGGGACGTAATTCACTTGAGTATAAAACACAAATTGTTGAAGTATGAAATTACGATTATGTCTTATGTTGACTAAATATTTGAGATACTCTTATGATGTTATTGTAGCTTCCATACTTAGTACTTTTGTACTAAGGCATATTGCCTACATTCTAACAAAATGTAGGGTTGGAGCTTTGAGTTGCTATTTGAGGCTAGAGTTTCAAAAATTTAGAAGATTGAAGATCTTTCTGAGTCCTCATTGCTTTGAGGACAATATTTATTTACCTTTATGACATTTAATTTTATATTTTAGACTGTGTCCAAAGAATTTTATTCATTTTATTCATAGACGGTTTGAGACAATGATGTTAGAAAGACTTCAGCTCTTATGAAATACCTTTCGAAGTATATTTTAAAAAATTATTTAAATTCTTCCATATTTTTTAATGCCTTTTTGATGAATGAATTCTAAGGTCTTGTGTAAGATATCTTTTAGATTGAATACACCATGTTACGACTAGGGGGTGCTCTCGAGTTGTTATAATACTATATGAGATGTATGATCCAAAACAAAAGTTACACATTATAATATTTGACATCTCTCTTGTTTCTATTCCCACTCATTATAAAATAGAAAAAAATATTTATTGTGCATTAACTGTAAATTAAATATGGATGCGCCGAGAAAGGTAGATAGCCCTTTAATTTTATCTATATATTTTGAAATTGGTTCACTTATATTCATCATAACCATTCACTTATAATGTCATACCCACTAAACGTTTCTTTGATTATCTACTTCCTTAATTAGAAACCCCCCTCTTTGAATCATTTTCTCTCTCTCTCTCTCTCTCTCTCTCTAATTTAGCAAAAAACATTATTAGTTTCTCTTATAAGCTCATTTTTAATTTTTACATCTAAGTAGATATCATTTTATATAGATTAAAAATGGGTGATCATGACTGGGATATAAGTGCGGTTTGAAGAAGTTGTAATATTAATAAACCTGACAATTTTGTAGCTCCTAAGTTATACTTGAGACTTCATAAAATGATGTTTGGAATTCTTTAGATAAAATTTTTGCTCCAAACATGACTAATTTTAATGGTTTATCATAATTTTCTCTTTAGATTTTCAAACTGCTCACCTGGAAAACCAGATGATCAAGTCATAATTATGAAATGAAACGGTAACCAATAATTGTACTAATATCCTATCCAACAAACTCAATTTATCCATCTAACAACTATAACACCAAAAGAATGGATTGATCTACAATAACTCGATATAGGGGCTAACAATTATAATAATTTTACTTTTTCCGTGAAAACTCGTTTGCTTCAATCTAGAACAAGGAAACCATTCCCTTCGTTACATTTTATGCGTGTATGTTCAAAATTTTGATTTTAGTACTTTCGATTTGAAATCAGGAAAACTCATTCAATAAGGATTACACATGAATTATTGCAAGAGGAACATGATGAGACTTAATATTGAAGTATACCTTAAAAACTGGTCAATGACATTAGAGTTTGACTATGGGAGCCATTAATAACCGACAGCACCACCACATGAGTTATCCATGATGTCAAATGCACACACCATATTGAAGGAACCGATATATATTGCCAGGGGTATAAAGGTGTTTATTGTTTGATCACTAAAACTAATTCCCATAGAGAGGACTTAGCCTACAGAAATATGCAATTTTGGGACTATAAGGGTATACTAAAATCAAGTCTACTCGGTTGTAAACGTATTCCAAACTGAACATGCATATCTACCAAACATAACTGAAACATTGAATAGCTCAAATACTAACATGAAAATCTAAGAATATAACAATGATAAACTGATGATGTAACATTCAAAAAACGATGCATGTATAGTTTTTCAATTGACCTAGCATGTATCATTCATAAACTAAAAGAATCTACACAACCAGTGTAATGAGTTTCACGCAAAAAAAGTAAGCAAAGATTCCACAAAAACAAGATAATCTATTTACGAATACTCTAATAACTAAATCAACACTAATATCTAAGGTTTTACAAACTTAACGTTTAAGCAAGATACATAAATCAAGTATCTAATTGAATTCTAGGGACCTAATCGGTAAAAGGAACCCACTAGTTAAATCCCATTACTTGGTGACGAAATCTATGATAAAATCCTTCAATTTTAATGCAAAAACTGAAGAAAACGTGTTGCATTCTTCGAAGGATTTTGGTCGCCTATTTCCTTCACTCTTTTTCTAAGTTTGATGAATTTTTCCTAATAAGTGTATTTTTCCTTATCAATTACACTTAATGTGGAATATAAGGAATATCATGGAAATATTGTAGAATATTATTATGTATAAAAATAATATATATCCATGTTTACTCTTTTTTCTTTTCTACTTGACATAGTGTTATCATTATATAGCTATTCTTTCATTAGTTCGATTCAGATTAGACCACAATTCAGTATTTATTAATATAATCATTCTTAAGCTACGTCAATGTTTCAATACTAAGCGTCGACTTTAGGCTCTACAAATTACATGCTCTTTTTATTATGAAATTTAGTTATTTTTGTCCTACTCGAATCATCATAGGTTGTGTTTTAAGTAAAGGAGAGAGACATGACTTTCTAGAAATTGAATCCATAGGATCAAGGGCATGCCCTCTATTTGATGCAAGAGAATACACTCTTTCGCACATATATTAGACCCTAGTGCAAGAAAGATTTGCTCTAGTCCCGTACCAAATCAAAGGTGGATTCAGGTACAGAAGAATCCATGCTTAAAGAGAATCCCCTTTTTTCGCTTGGTTATGAGACTAGAGCAATTAATGTGTCAAAGAGGGGATTATTTGGCTGCCGATACGGGGGTATGCCCCTAAGCCAATTGAAACAATTCCTAGTTATTCATGTCTCTCTCTTCACATAAATCACAATCCATGATGATTCAAGACACACAAAAATAACTTAAATGTATGATAAAAAAATTGTAGGTTGTAGAGCCTAAAGTTTAGGTTAGGACTGATGTAGCTTAAGAATGATTATTTTGTATCTAAAGATTGGATTGTTGTCTCCAAGGTCAATAAAATGGTATAATGAAAACACTGTCTCAAGAAGAAAAGCAAAAACGAGTAAACAAAAAAATATTAGATTGTTTTTGTAGAGTGAAAAATTAAAGTTGGATTTTTCAACAAAATGATTTTGTGTTAGCTAATTAGGTATGAATTTTTTAATTAATTTTTAATGAAATTTCCATACTTATATGATTTTAGTGGGAAAATAATAATTATATGACTATTTATGAAATTAACCACATCTTTTATTTTTTAAACATATGTATTAATCTTAAAGTTGTCGTTTGTCCTTTATAATATTGGTCTAAGAGTATATTAGTCTACTAGAGAATAGGGAATTCCAATGGATGGAATTTCATAGCTGAACAATAAATTTTCTTCATGAATCTTTGTGTGTATTGATGGGACAGATACCACGCCCCAAGGCGTATACCCCTTGGCATAAACACGAGTCCTAGGATCACGAGTGACAGCAAGCTAACCGTGAACAGACATATTTTAAGCATAATAAAACAACTGAATAAAAGATACTATGCAGAAGCTTAAATAATGAGATAATCGGAAGATGGGAAATACCCAATACTAATCTGAATATATATTGAAATTTTAAGTATTAAATGCTAAAGCTAAATCTAAAACTATGTTTAAAAAAGTCTAAAACTAAATAGAGTTGTTGGAACATGTCCCCATCACAACTACAAAAGAAAAAAAACATGTCCATTGTCATCAATGTATGAGGACTCACCACTAATGTTATTGAGTATGGATTGGGAATTGATCTATGTGTGATCTGAATGCTGAGGACCTTAACCTACATCATGAATATATGTCAATCTTATATTAATATAATCATTCTCAAGCTACATCAATGTATAAATACTAATTCTAGACTTAAGGCTCTACAACCTACATGGTCATTTAATCATTAAGTTTAGTAATTTTTTGTCTGACTTGAATCATCATAGATTGTGTTTTAAGTGAAGGAGAGAGAGATGACTTTCTAGTCTCTAGTGCAAGAGAAAATTCGCTCTAGTCTCGTAACAATTAAAAGGAGGATTCATGGTCATAATAATTCATGATTCAAGAGAATCCCTTTTTTTGCTTGGTTACGTGACTAGATCAATATATTAGTCAAAAAGCGGATTCTCTTCAAGCAGATAAAGAGCATACCCCTGAGCTTATTGATCCAATTACTAGTAAGTCATGTCTCTCTCTTTCACATAAATTAGAATTTATGATGATTTAAGTCAGATAAAAGAAAACCTAAATTCATGATAAAAAGAACATGCAGGGTGTAGAGCCTAATGTTTAGGATTAGTATTTAAACATTTACGCAGCTTAAGAATGGTTATATTGTAACTATAAGATTAGATTGCACTCTCTAAGCTCAATTTAATGATATAATGAAAACACAGTCTCAAGTAGAGGAGCAAAAATGAGTAAACAAAAACAGTTAGATTGTTTATGTAGAGTGAAAAATTAAATATGATTTTTCGGCTACATGACTTTGTCTACGTTAATTAGGTAGGCATTTTCGAATTACTTTTTCACGAAATTTCCATAGTTATATGGTCTTAGTGGGAAGGTCATAATTTTATGAAAACTTATGAAATTGAACACATCTTTGTTTTTTTGAGTATATATTGATCTTAAAGTTGTCGTTCATCCTTGATGAGATATTGGTATAAGAGTATATTAACCTACTAGAAAATAAGGAATTAAGATGGATGAAATTTCATAGCTGAGCAATAAAATTTCATGCTAATTTTTTGTACCTACGGATTAGCGATGAAAAATAAAAGAAAATCCATGAATTAGCAAGGAGATTTTTAGTGATGGATTAGTTAGGATTACTGAAAAATCCCATAGCTAATTTAATACTTTTAGTATTATCTATCAATAAATTAATGATATCTATTTGGTTCTTTCTAAATGAATTTCATAAGACATTTTGTCTTTGTAAAAACAAGAAATATTAATATTTACCAATTTTATTCATGAATTTTAGTGTGTATTGATAGAAAAGTGACACGCGTTGCGGCTGTCCCCTTTGCATAAACACGGGATCTAGGATTACGAGTGACCTCAAGCTAACCCTGAGCTGACATATCATAAGCATACTATAAATAATGAACACAGGATACTAAGCAACAACTTAAATTATGAGATAACTGATAGATGGGAAATACCCATACAAATCAGAATATATAATAAACTTCTAAATGTTAAGTGATACTAAGAAATCACTCAAATGCTAAAGCTAAATATAAAACTATATCTATGAATGTCCCTAACTAACTCGATTTGTTCGGACATGTCCTAGGAAAACTAAAACCTGAAATAAAAGACTGAAATGGAAAACATGTCTATTGTCCTCAAAGTGTGAGGACTCACCCCTAATGCTGTTGAGTATGGATAGGGAATCAAATATATGCGTGATATGAATGCTGAGTACCTTAACATGCATCATGAAAGGATGTAGCTCTGAGTATGCGTTAGTAGTTTGAATATACGGAGAATGAAAGAGAAAAATATAACTGAAAAAAATATGTAAGTTGAACAAAGAAAACTGAGAAATGACGCATCTAAACATAATGTAAATACTGAAATATATTGAAATGAACTGATCTGAATTTAATGAGGAAGTAGTAATAATTAAAATGCTTAGACAGAATACTAAAATATTTAAAACCTAGTCAAATGCACTAGAGTCTGATTGTAAGAGCTATTATTAACCGACATCAAATAAAATGAGATAAACGTGGAGTCCGATGTATGCTCCACATTGAGAGGACGTAATATACATTTCCATTCTAGAGTATAAAGGCATGACTCGTATGATCCCTAAATTTGATGCCCAATGAGGGGATTTATAGTCCTACAAGGGCACATAGTTTTGAGACTATGAGCGTACGTTGAACCCTAATACAACTCAATGCTAAGCCTACTCCAAATTGGAATGTGTATGATACAATATAACTAAAATATTATAAATAGGAATGCAACATTTAAGGTACGCTCAATCGTTCAACTAACCTAGCAATAATTATTGAAAAAGTAAGAGAATCTACAAAAGTATGGTTCTAAATTTCATGCAAATAACTAATCAAGAATTTCATGGAAAACATGATAATCTTATTAGGAACATTATAACAGCTATATCATAATAATTCTTCAAGGTTTTAGAAACTCTAGATCTAATCAAGATATCAAGGATCAAGAATCTGAGTAAATTCTAAGGACTTAGTGGATGAAAAGAAAGTACTAGTTCAATCCCACATACCCGTGATGAAATCTATGGAGAAATACTTCAATTTTGGGGACGGAACTTAAGAAAACCTCCTACTTGTTCTTAAGAGGAAATTGTTGAATATTCTCTTCTTTTGCTCTAAGTTTTATTAACTTAGGTAAAAATTTTAAATTTTGCAAAAGTATATTTTTATTCATAGAGTTTGTACAAATGTCACATCCTAGGAGCACCCCCTTGACATAACAGGCGTCGTCGTCCTCTTTAAGGACAAAGACTACCCTCTTAGCCTACATCATTACATTTATAGGTTAAAATGCGTAAATTTTTAAAAAATTTCATTACTACTATATGGATGTTTACATAGACCTCTACATACGCATTATAGTTATATCGAGCATACATAGACCCTTAATATAGGAAAATTACTTAGTCTTCTAATTTTATTACACACACACACACACACACACACACACACACATATAATATAAGATATTCTCAAAAACATGTCTCATCTCATAACCGTCTACCAATAGTATAATAGTTTGGGAGTAGCTCATACATCAATATAACAAGACCACGTATAGGTGATACAATTTTTAGTACTCAAAGAAAAGGAAAGAACATAAGAGTCTTAAAAACTAAAACAACTTCATAATGTTGATATTCTCATTGCCCTCGTAATGAGAGGACCAACCCATCTTGGATGAATGAGAGTTCCAAGTCTTTCTTAAAGCCCTTCAGTGACCGGAAATTAAAATGTTGGGGAAAAGGGAGAAAATGGGGTAAGTAGACCACTTATACTAAGTATGAGACCATATGCAAACATAAAATGAAATCATCATAAGAAACGGGACAATTCATAAAGCTATGAAATTTACTTTGAAAAGCCTATGCACATTCAAGAAGACCATACCAATAAATAAAACTTATTCTTTAAATCATAGGCATGTACATCACAAGACCAACAAAACAGAATCTAGTCAAGTCAGCATGCACATCACATAACTAAACACATAGTAAAAGTAACTCTATAATCAAGTTATAATAGCACAAGCATGAATAAGAGTATATTTCGACATAATTAAAGCAGGACCATTACTCATCACCGTTTTTAATACACTCATGGAATGACTAAGCAATGCCCTATAACCTTACCTAATAAAGTAAACCTAGCAAGAACCATAATCAATGTCCAACTTAACATAATATAAAATTAAGAGTACATAATATCATACTTTTGCAATAGAGACCAAGTACATGGTCAATATAGTAAATCAACATCAAATAGTACCAAGTACATGGTCAATATAGTAAATCAACATTAAATAGTATCATTTACATGTATGATCATTATTTACATATCATTTATATTTATAAGTATATACATACATAAGAACATCCTCTAAGACTTCCCTTAAGTCTAAATAGTGCAATATATAGGTAGAGTCTCATACCCCTATCTAGACAAAGCTAAAACCGTTGAACCCACCCCTATCTTGGTCTTCAATGGAGTTCTTCAACTAGACAGGGAAAGAAGAGAGAAAAAAGAGAATTTGGGTTTGTGAATTATGAGAGCTTAGGTTAGTGTAATTAGGTTAGGGTCCTTATATATGTTCTTAACTAACTTAATTAGGCTTCCAAAAACCATTAACTAATTAGCTCATCAATTCAAAAGGCAAGGTTTTGTTGAATGATAATTATAAATGACAGTAAAGGTAGTAATACAAAAGGCGAGTTGTTCTTGAAGGTTATTTATATACCTCTGAGATCAGTACCTATTTTTGATTTTCTTAATTAAAAGTTCAGTTTATTTGTAACTTTTCTTCGAAATCCGCTGGTAGAACATACATTTAACGGAAGAAAAGTCAAAAACCATGAGATTATGAAGAAATTTGGATATTTAGTAGGAATTTATAGTGGGGTTTGTGTTTGGCTTCAAACAAAGGGCACCTGATTTCTTGATAGCAATAGTATAGATTGATAAAGTGAAATACCATAGAGAGTCTGGAGGAATTTCCAGTGTTATGTTGAACGACTTTATATATACCTACATCCTGGACGTGGCCAACATTCGGAGACCATTTCCGGCCCCAAACAAACTCTCGGCCTGACTTACTTAACTCAGCGGAAGACTAAACTCATATTTAACAAAAATTATTCATATTAAAAAACAAATACTTCATAAATTAATTTGACCAAAATGGCACTTGTGTCAAAACAAGTAAATTAATTGCAATTTTAACTACTAAGCTAGAAAATAAATAAAAGGGATCTCCTCCGGAAAGACAGGAGGCTCACCAAGTAATTGTTGAGTGCTAACAGGACCAACGGTGCGCTGTGTGCTGATTCTGGTTACCTCCGTCTGTATAATGAAACGATGCAGGCTAATTGGTATTAGTACATCGAATGTACTAGTATGTGAGCTGAAAAGATAAACAACACTTAGGCTTGAAAAGGAGTAAGAAAGAACACTTACCTTGACTTTTCTAAAATCATGATATACTTACTCATATTCTAAATAAACAGTTTAAAAATTAATGCAATAAGAAAGAAATAATAACTAAAAGCATGTTGTAAACTCTGAATGTATACAAAAAATATCTGAGGTGTATGTAAAAATACAAATAATTCATTGTATGTGAAAATACAATACTTCTATGGGATATTCTCTAATAGACAATCATCACTTAAAAGCTATAGTGATGATATAACGATACTCGACCACGCTGACCGACCATCCTAACTTTGCCAGTGTATAGGCCTGAACTCTCTAATGAATCCACTAGTAAACTATAAAAAGGGTTCATCTAAAAAGTATGATCCTTTTCTACCAATGATGGCTACATGGTTTACATGGCGACTTGAGTTACTCTAAACTCATATCCCTACATTAGTGCTCAATTTTACTTTCAATATATATATATATATATATATATATATATATATATATATATATATAAATATGCTTTTATGTTTGATAAAATATACTGATTATGTTATTTGAGATAAGTGCTTACAATATAGCTCTTTTAAAAAGATCTTTGGAAATGATAATTTCCTGTTTCTTCTATTTGAACTATCCATAGGCTCTGTGGATGTCTAGCTTCATTTCTTTCCCAAAAGTTTGAAAACATTTTCGTTTAAGCTCTGGTGTATTTAGTTTCCTTATAACTCTTGAGAACTGAACTCAAATTGATACTCTTTGCTTAATTGAAACTTTACTCTTAAAATACATAGTTCCCTTATAACATTTAAGAATTTAACTCAACTCTTTACACTTTTTTGACTTGAAACTTGAGTCATAAAACAAAGTTAAAATGATTAAATAAGACTCTTGAAAACCTTTAATAACTCAACTTTAACTTACTTCTTAACTTTTGACTTGACTCTGAACTTCCTTGACATTGATATTGACTTTCCTTTAATGGATATGGATTCATGTTTTAAGTTTGAATTCCTGGATGATTTCTAGGTATTTAGAGATCATTTGAAGTTATTACAATTCATTGGATTATGTATCTTGGAAGGACCTTTAAAGGATAAACAACAAAAATTGGACCAATACGTCGGGTCGAGCGTACTCGTGGCGCGCCGCGCCACCCTATGTTGATTAAGGCCTTATTCTGGCGCACTAGTGGCATGACACGCAAGGCCTTTTTTAACTATGTCAAATATCTGGTGCATTGCAGGCGCGTCGCGACTTCCTCTACGTCGGTGCGTCAAACAAATTTTTGAACTCGTTTTCCATCTCCACACTGTCCAAAACTTCCTACATCTTTCACGAAATGATGGGAACCATTGGCACTATAAATAACTACTGAATTCAACTCAAAATAACTCGAATTAAAAAGTACCTAATCAACAATGGCTACTTTATGTTGTCTTAAACCTTTCTTGAATAACTTTTACTTTATCCATAGCTTGGTGAACTAAATCCTGTCCTATCAACCCTGCTTTGCAAACTTCGAACCACCCAATAGGACATTTGCACCTTCCTCCATAAAGAGCTTAATATGGGGCCATTTGAATTCTTGAATGATAACTATGTTGTATGCGTACTCAATGAGAGGTAGGTGATCATCTTAATTTTCCTTGAAGTTTATTACACAAGCTCTAAATATATCTTCTTAGGTATGGATCGCATGTTCTGCTTGTGTATATGTGTAAGGATGAAAAGCAGTGCACAAATTCACTTTTGAACCCAAACCTTTCTGGAAGGATTTCCAAAACCGTGCAATAAATTATGCACCTCTATTTAAATAATGGAGACCGAAACCCCACAAAGTCTTATCACCTCTTTAATATGCAACTTTTTATGATCTTCGGCCGAATAAGTAATCCTTACCGGAAAGAAATGGACTGACTTTGGCTAATTCTTTTAAGAACACTTGTGTTTGAATGAATTAAATTTGTTAATTAGATAAAGCATTTTTATATTTTTAAAAATTAGCTAATCAAAGTGTTTATCTTAGATTCTTTATTATTTCTCTATAATTTATGTGGTTAAATTAATTAAATTTTTTTATCCTTTATCTATAATTAGTGTAATTAAATCTTCTGAACTATTAAAAAAACAATTAATCTTCCCTCTTCCTCATATCTAAGTTCAAACTTCTGAAAATTAAATTAATTAACTCTTCAACATTTCATCTTAACCTATAAATCTCTAGCTCTATATAAGAATCATGGAAAAGTAATTGTTCTTTAACAATTGCCTCCTGTTGATGTAAATCATTAGGCAATTTTTGAGGTTTTTTTTTCTTTGAAATATTAATATTTGTTCTTATCCTAATTATAATGTTATTTTGTATCATAGTTTTATCTTTATCATTTTAGATGCTTTTAAAACTGTTTATAAATACCTGAATTTTTGTTGACCAATTATGACACTCTTATATGTCATATTTTCCACATTCTTGTGTTAACTTCTATTTTCCTATTTCATTTTAGTTTTTAATAGATAAACAAAATTTCTTTCCAGGTTATTGTCATTGACCCCATATATATATATATATATATATATACTATAATTGGGATGATAAAAAATCTTAAAAGTTGAACTACAAATTATCTTTTATAGGTTGAATAGTCATTTGAGTTTTTAATTAAACACCAATCTTTTAATTATTGGTATTAAAAGGTAAATTTAACTATATATTAATAATATTTCATTAAAAAGAAATACATTTTCACTCATTAGTTCATTAAATTTAATGTTGTGGATATGTTTTTATATTCCACAATTATTCAACCTTTAGAATTTCTTTTTTGTATTTTACATTTATAAAATTTTTTGTAATAATTATAAATTTTAATTATTAGCATTTAGGAAGTCCAACTGACGGACATATCAATGTGGTCAAGAAATCATTCAACTTTTTCTTGCTCTTTCTTGCTTTTCAATTATTTTAAATTTTATATGCTATGTATCATTCATTAGGAGTTAAGCACTTGGATCGTTATTAAGACTTTTGAATTTTTATTGGTTATAGGAGAGGAGGTATCATCAAGAACTCTGTTCCTTATGTATTTCTTTTTAGTAGAAATATTGTTATAAATAATGTCTTAGAAGGATATGAATATTGTATTTGTTCTTAAATATTTTTTTTATTCTTTACCGATTTATACTTCTTTAATTTAATCTTCTATGATATTATGAAAGTGATAATTCTATTTTTAATAGTTCTAAAATTACTAATTTATGACCTTTATGTTCATTTTTAAATATACATTTATAATATTTTCTTTCTTTTATCATTTTTTTGCTGATATGGGAGTGTAGACACATAAATTGTATGAATTCGGTCCAATACAATTACAAGGCCCACAATCAAAGCTTGGTAGTTCTGCAGCATTGATAGAACATGTTTCACCTAGAACAAAGAGAATGGTAAAATTATTTGTTCTTTAAATATAAACACCACTCCTGCCCCTGCTCCATCTCGGCGTGCAGATCCACCAATGAACATTGTCCATGTCGACGACTCTTCAGTAAAAAATGCATATTTATCAGGGAACTCATTTAAAGTTTCCCATTTTCCCGTAAGAGGTTGATTTACAAGGAAATTAGCAAGTGCTACTACCCACTAGACCTATCTATTCAAAATCGATACAGAAGGTGTTAGGATTGAATTCACGCACACACACTAGATGAATGAAGAACACAAGAACTCTCAAGAAAAAGAGATGAGAGATCTAGAGAGAGAAAGAGAAAACCCAATATTTTGTGGTAACACCCCGTGAGTAAAATTCCATGGTGGTGAGGTATATTCATATTAATAAATCAGAGTATTTTTGGTTACAGAGTAAATAGTTTTATACATTAATCAGACTCCACTACCTAACAATTCTCCTACTTTAAGACTGACTCAATCATCCAAAATATACATTCTAAAAAAAATATCTTTTCATCATCAACATCTTTACCGCACCGCAACATCTGTAGAAAACATTATAGAAGACCAACCATGGTTTTACATAACCTTAATTTCCCAACATCAACACATTTCGTCAACATGTCTGTCGAGTTCTTTGCACCCTCTATCTTCTCCAAGCACATATCACCATCCTCCATAGCCCTGCGAGTGAAATTGTATCGCCTTCTGATGTGTTTTGTCTTCGGCTGATAGACTGGATTTTCCACCAACTATATGGCACTCTGGCTATCTGAGTAATGAATCTTCTCGCTCTGCTTCTTGCCCAATTCCTCAAGATAATCTGCCAGTCATATCATCTCTTTCCCAACTTCAGCTATTGCCACATACTCAGCTTCAGTGGATGAAAGAGAAACACACTTCTGAAGCCTGGACATCCAACTCACTGCTGTTCCACCTATGGTGTAAATGTACCCGGATGTACTCTTGGTCGAGTCAACATCCCCACCAAGATCAGCATCCACAAAACCATGTAGAGTCATATTGCCTTTGCCAAAACAAAATGAAGTGCTGGATGTACCTCTCAGATATCTCAGAAGCCACTTCACAACTTCCCAATGCTCTTTCCCAGGGTTTGCCATGTGCCTATTAACAACTCCCACTGAATGTGCTATATCAGGTCTAGTGCAAACCATAGCATACATCAAACTATCAACTGCTGAAGTATATGGAACAAGTGCCATGTGATCACGCTCCTCGGCAGTCTTGGGTGACTACTCCTTTGACAATTTAAAGTGATTTGCCAATGGAGTAGTCCTGGGTTTAGCATCATTAACCTTGAATCTGCTGAGAGCCTTCTCAATGTACAACTCCTGAGATAGGTTTAAAGTACCAGCAGATCTATCCCGAGAAATCTTCATCCCCAAAATTTTCTTTGCTGGACCCAAATCTTTCATCTCAAACAATGCAGACAACCTTGTCTTCAGATTGTTAATCTCCCTTATATTAGATCCTGCAATAAGCATATCATCCACATACAAGAGTAGAAAGGCATATGAATTAGTGTATTTCTTTAAGTAACAACAAGAATCTTTTTCAGCTTTGCAGAATCTACTCTTGGTCATGAAGGAGTCAATCTTCTTGTACCACTGCCTTGGTGCTTGATTTAGTCCATACAAGCTCCTTGTGAGCTTGAACACCATGTGTTCGTTGCCTGGAACCACAAATACTTTCGGTTGCTGCGTATAGATCCTTTTGTCTAGATCTCCATGTAGAAACGCTGTTTTTACATCCATTTGCTCTAGATGCAAATTCTCCGATGCAACAACACTCAACAGAATTTGAATAGAGGTTACCTTCACAACATGAGAGAATATTTAAGCATAATCAATACCTTTACTTTGTGAATATCCTTTAACCACTAAACAAGCCTAGAACCTTATTTTTCCATCTGGTTCAGTCTTGATTCTGAACAGCCACTTGTTCAGCAAAGCTCTCTTCCCTGCAGTTAACTCAGTCAACACTTATGTGTCGTTCTTCTCAAATGATCCCATCTCATCATCCATGGCTTGCTCCCACTTGATTGAATCCTCCAGCTTTAGGACCTCATCAAAACACTCCGGTTCCCCCTCATCAATCAGCAATAGATAGTGTAATGAAGGTGAATACCTATCTGGTGCCCTGATGGATCTAGATGATCTCCTTAACACCTGCACAGGTGTAACTTGCTCCACTTCACATTCTTCAGTAGGAGTTGGGTGAGTATCTGCTTCGACATCTCTGGGTTACTCTTCTGCAACTCAACCTCAACTCCCACTTTCTTTGTGATCTCTAGAACCTTCTGCTCTCTGTCCTTGTACAGGACAGACACATCAAATGTCACGTCACAATGTCTCAGGATGTTTCTGTTCTTTTCATCCCAAAACATGTAGCCTAAAAAATCAAAACCATAGCCTATGAAGTAACACTTCAAAGCCTTGGCATCAAGCTTGTCTCTCTTTTCTAGATTAACATAAACATAAGCACTGCAACCAAAAGTCCTCAAGTGTGAGTACTTGAGTTCTTTTCCTTTGCACACCTCCTCTGGAATCTTGAATCCTAAAGGAACTGATGGTCCCCTATTGATCAAGTATGCAACTGTGCTCACAGCATCCGCCCAAAGTGTTTTTTGGCAGCCCATAGTGTATCCTCATACTCCTTGCACGCTTATTCAATATTCTGTTCATCCTCTCAACAATTCCATTTTCCTTGCCTTACCAGGAACTGTTCTCATCAATCTGATTCCCTCAGCTGCACAAAATGCCTTGAATTCTGATTTGTCATAATCTCATCCATTGTCAGACCTTAGGCATTTGACTTTCAAAACGATCTGATTTTCAACTTTAGCTTTCCACTTCTTGAAAGTTGCAAACACATCTGACTTATGCTTAAAGAAGTAAACCCATACATTCTTGCTGAAATCATCAACAAAGGTAACATAGAATCACGATCCTCCAAGTGATGATACTGGAGATGGTCCAGAAACATCTGTATGGACTATTTCCAACCGCACTTTCTTTGGCTCTCTAGGAGTCGTTGTGAAGCTTATTCTTTTCTGTTTTCCCATAACACAGCTCTCACAAAGACCCATATCAATAGACTTCAGACCCTCTAATGCTCCTTTTGCAACAAGCATTTTCATTCCTTTACTACTCATGTGTCAAAGTCTGTTGTACCACAGACATGAACCGGAAGCATCTTCAGCAACAGTGGCCATGTTTATACACCCTGCAGTGGTGTACAACGTTCCAGATTTGGTGCCACGAGCTACTACCATAACACCTTTCACGATCTTCCATGAACCTTTCCCAAACTCTGCTGCATATCCCGTGCTATCAAACTGACTAACAGAGATCATATTTTTCTTGATTCCAGGAATATATATGAAATCCTCCAATGTCCACTTGTTTCCCGAGGTGGTCTTTATGCAAACATCCCCCTTTTCTTCAATCTCTAAGCCTTATTGTCAGCAATATATACTTTTCCAAAATTTACAGATTTAAAATTTTGGAACAATTCCTTGTTTGGAGACGAATGGAATGATGCACCAGAATCCAAAATCCATGATTCAACCGGGCTGTTCACACTAAGAATTAGAGCATCCCCAATGTCCTCTGCTGAATTTACAGAATCATTCTTATCTCCAAATTTCTAATTTTGTTTCTTCTTTTGCTTTGTACAGTTCGTCCGAAAGTGCCCTTTTTCTCCACAGTTCCAACAAGTCACGTTTGATCTGTTCAGGAATTTTCTCCTATTCTTTGATATTGATCGACCATGTTGATTTTGGCCTTTCGTCTTACTTCTCCCCATTCGTCAATGTTGAGATCACTGCCCGATGAATCTCCCACTTCTCGTTTGCAAATACTTTCGCTAAGAACAACATCACAGATTTCATCAAACTTCAGTTTCTCAGATCCACGGGAATTGCTAATCACAGAAACAATAGTATCCCAAGAATCGGGCAGAGATGACATTAAAATGAATGCCTTAATTTCATCTTCGAAATTAATATCCATAGAGTTGAGTTGACTCACAATCATATTGAACTCGTTTATATGATCAGAAACGGATCCATTCTCAGACATCTGTAAATTAAACAATCTACGCATCAAATATAACTTGTTCATAGCCAATGGGTTTTAATACATGTTTGACAGTACCTTCAACAGACCGGATGTAGTCTTCTCCTTCACGATGTTTAACTCCATGTTCAACTTCTCCTCTGTCATGGATTCTGGATTCACCCCTGTCAACGGTTCGTTAAGATCTTTTTGGTACAGATAATCTACGATCTAAATCTTCCAGAAACTTAAATCAGATCCATGAAACTTCTCAATTCCAAGCTTTGAACTATCCATCTACAGTGATCGTGTTGAATATCGTTAGCTCTAATACTAGTTGATAGGATCGAATTCACGCACACACACTAGATGAATGAAGAACACAAGAACTTTCAAGAGAAAGAGATGAGATATCTAGAGAGAGAAAGAGAAAACCTAATATTTCGTGGAAACAACCCGTGAGTAAACTTCCACGGCGGTGAGATATATTTATATTAATAAATCAGAGATTTTTTGGTTACATAGAATAAATAGAGAATGAATAGGTTAAACCGCATAAACAGTTATATATATTAATCAGGCTCCACTACCTAACAGAACGTCCATGTGGTTGTCGAGCAAGAGGTTCTTAAAAAAATGATTTTCGCTACTACAAGAAAATTATTGGTGGTGTCCCAGTTAGAATATGACAACAAGAAATAACTACTCTTGAAGTCTCAACAATGAATTCATGAAGATTCCAACTTTAATTTCCAAATTTGTCAAGCCTACACGTAGAGAAGTCTCGAAAAAATGAATACGTATTCATGAGGACATAAACTTTCGTTTTCAAATTCATCAAGACTACACGTTGACATGTCTCAAAAAATGGAAAACACAATCATGACTACTTCAAGTTCTTTCGCCAAACTTCGGCAAGCCGGCAAGTTGACAAGTCTCGAAGTGAGGGACATTTGTAGACACATAAATTCTATAGATTCAAATTCACACAAAATTTGAATAAAATCCATGTTCATTTGGGATGAATAATTAATTTTGGCTTTACAAGTGAATAAGTCCATCTGATTAAATTCAAATCCAAGGTCCATTTCACCTTGAAGCCCAAAGCCATGCAACATGTCATGGTTACTAGTCATCTGTAACCAACAAAGTGATGCCACATGTCGAAATGAGGTGGTAGTCCCTCTGAAATACAAGAATGAATAATGATGCCTCAAGTGTCAAAATGACATCCTTTAGCCAATCATATGCAACCTTGTCCACCCCCTAGAACTATAAAAAGGGGATGTACATCACATTGTAGGGGAATCAAGAAAACACTTCAAAAAGAATTAAGCAAACTTTGATAAAGCTACAACATAAACCTCACAGCTCTTCGAAGGTGGAGTGGTCAATAGAGTTCTTCATGGAGATCGACTTCAAACGACGAAGCGCTTTCGGACGTCCTGGAGATACACAATATATCAAGGAGGTCTACATCATCAAACAATTCAAGAAATACTTTATTGAAGGCTCTCGAATCACGGATAAACATAGGAGAGAGAATCAAGAGAACAACGGAACAGTAGTCACAACGTTTCATTAATAAAAATCCCATTTTTCATTTATTTATTTTGCTTGCAGTCGATTTTTGCTCCTTAGAAAATTTTTATGGAGGCTAATGAGATATTATTAAGCATAATTCTTATAGATATATTTATCTTATCAGAATTTGTACTATCTTACTTAGTTTTCCATATTTATTGCTTGTTGATCAATGTACTATTCGATTACTATGAATTTTATTGAATGAATAAAATATAAATGGATAAAAGTAATTTTTTTTAATTTCAAAATTTTCTACATAATAAATAAATTTTATATAATTGTATGGGACAAAGGTACAACGCACGTTCCCAAGTACTACCATATATATATAGGAAAACATTAGTGCTGCCTAAGTGGAGCCACCACCATCCAGAAAACCCTTTTAATTTAAAATATTCCCAAAAATAACCTTTCCTTTAAGAACCCCTACATTAAACTACATTTCAACCAAAACAACACAAACACTCTAGTGTTGCTTCAGCCTCGACAATCACACCGTCTCAACAGCGACACAACTTATATGTAGAGCGACGCCTTTTAAGAATTGGAAACAACAAGTATTTACTCCCTTTTTGATAAGGTACTGCATTGTTCATATTCTGTGTATAGAACATTATGAATTTGGTTATTCCAAACTTTCTTGCACATTTACTTCTAACAGGGTACTTTGATGAACACGGTAATCTGGAAGAATCAAATTAACAAGTTTCAAGAAAAGTTAAGCAAAGGTTATGCAATCATTATGAGAAACTTCAAAGTTTCAAAAATAACTGGTGAATACATATAAGTGTATTCAAACTATTAAATAACATTCTTCCGGATAACTTCCATCCAAAAACTACAAGATGATATTGTTCAAATCCCTGTAAATTATATCCAAGCAGTAATGCTTCACTCTAGGGTCAACAACAACATCGTCCTATCAGGCACATCCATTCTTGCCATTTATGTTAAACTTGGTCTCCAACGTATACAGTAAATAATATCCCTCCTTAACTCAGAGACGTAGTTTGATGCTTACTTGGAATCTGTTACATGGAGAGTATGAGTTCAAAGTAGAAGAAGCGCGACATACACAGTCTTACTGATCCGTAATATTCTTATCTCAATTACATTACATTCAAACTCATTAATCCCAAAGAAGCTACATATAATTCTCTTTTAGTTAGGACATGACTATCAAAACAAGAATAACTTTGTGGGTGGATCAGGGTAGGGTATTTTAACCATTACTGCTATTAAATTCAGAGGTAAATTTTTCTTCTTAATTTACTGGAAACTTTTAATAGTCACATATCTAGGACATTAACATTTAATTTAATTTTTTCATACTAGGTGAACTAGATTTTGCCACCACCGCAACAAGAAAAACATATGATAGTCTTAAAATGGATAATATCACCCCGTTGCTCCATAAGTTATCAGTTTATGTACATACTATTGAGAGTGAAAATGCAAGTAATGTTCCCGTTGCAGAAGCAATGTTTTAAAAATGGCTGACTATTGCAGATTTAGTAGATTCTAACTAGAGTGCGAACATAGAGGTAAGTACTATAATAAACCCTTCACATCATAAGCACAACGCTTAAATCAACATGCTACTGTTATATATATATATATATATATATATATATATACCTTTATTTTTAGATATTGTATGTAATAAAGCAACTAACGTTGTAGCCACAACTTACATTCAAAGGAAGTCTAACAATGTTTTACGCATACATAGGTTTAAGATACACATAAAGGTCAAGGACGTTGGTGGGAAGACTGCTTTGGTCCTTGAAAAGGTTGCAGAGAAACTTCTTGATACTTTTGCTCACATGTTAATTAACATATTTTTTAAAGTGAGACTGATGTACCGTCCCATATTTGCAGTCTATGTAGGATGGACTTGGTATTCAAACATAAATTGAGCAATTTAAATGTGAAATAGGGGTGGTAAAACTATACAGTCAAAAAAGTGTATGTGCCGGATGAAGAATTAGAATGCAACACCGCATAAACAAAGACAAAAAGGAAAAGTGCTACAATATTATTGAGATTCTAATACATATTATATTGATAGGTACATCATTCATCTTCCGGACAATCTGTTTAACATACATCATTATTAATTACTTTTACGTACAGGAAAAGAGTAAGTAGAAGATTCAACTCAACCAATAGACTGTAATGCAGGAAAATCAAACATAGAATACTCAAAAGAAAAACCTAATGAACTTCAATTTCAAACAGAAGAGTTTATTCGAGAAAGTGTACGAAGTGAAGAAAATTATTTATAGACAACAACGAAGTGATTGATGTCGACACCATATAAATGACAAAGTAGAATCTTTTACTATTGTACGGGCCTTAATATTATTAGTTTTATCAAGTAGTATCTATTTTGTTATTTGCAAAACTTTACATGTCCAAAAGTGCCTAATTGTATATCATATGTAGTTGATGTCTGTTATGGTAGCGGATTTGGTTTTAACTATTGCCAAAAAAAATCCAATACTAAATATATACATGTCTATAAAAGTTGTATTGTTTATGTGCCATATGTCGATCCACATTTTTGCACTTAAAGTTATATGCTACCTACCCCTACTCACTAGGATGTGAATAACTCATTCAAGCAACGACATTTTAAAACTCCATAACAACCTAATACGCCGCGACATTACATAGGAGTAACTGAAAATATTAAATTTTAACACTAATTTAACAACTACACTAAAACTATAAAAAAAAAAAGAGTCAACCAAAATTGCAAATAAGGGAATCGAGCGAAGCGCAAGCAATTTACCTATTTAAGAATTATAAAATAAAGCACAATTTAAATTTTAAAGTAAAGATAGCTGATAGAAAAAAGTTTGAGAGTATTTGATTATTTATTTCTAGTCTTTTATGTTACATTATTATCATTTGCATATGTAACATGGTAATAATTGTTTTTATTTATAGTGATAAATTGATATTGATATGATATTCATGATATAGATTAGTTCTATATTTTAAATAGCGTATACTTAATTTTTTATTTGGTATCTCTATAGATTTTTTAGCGGTGTGATATGAATCATTATGAGTGAATGCGTTTCTATCTATTAAACATGAAAAGGTAATAAATAAATGTAGTGTATTGTAAGTGATACATACAATACATGAAAGTGATATATTATACATTTGGTATCTCTAATGTGAGGGTATTACTCATTTTTATAAAATATATAAGACTAGTGATGTGAATATGATACACAGAAATATATTATTTAAGGTGTATTAAATAGTTATAGTGATCATTGATATGGATGATACATTAATATATATCATTTTTGACATATTGTGGGTCATCGTAGCATCATGTATGTATTTGGTGTATGCATTAATATTATCAAAACAATTGTACAATTATGTGTCAGTGTGCTTTTTGAATTATTTTGGCTAGAGTGTGAAGGTTTTGTGAAGGAAAAACTCAAACAAAGTGAGATACTTCAATAGTGAGCATATGTATCCATTGAGTATAAGGTACTAACAAAACTCCAAGAAATTATTGGGCTTGTCAATAGTGTGAGTGTTCCTAAATTGGTCTACCATAAGAGAAATCATATTCCGAAAGATGTAATTCGGGAGGTTAGATAATTCTATGGGGATGGAGATGTCTGACTAGAAAACATGACGTGCTAATGTACGTACATTAGAAATAATAAGGGTCAAACCAGCAGATGGATATAGGCAGATGCCGAGATACATATACATGCTAAGTATTTCGTATCTAAAATAATATATAACGATGCACAAGTCGGAGAAACCTAAATTCATGTATCTTTTAATAGCCTTGAGACCATTGATGAGGGGGTTCAAAAAGTTCAGCAGATCGGTAGTTATTGTCGACGGTGCACATTTTAGTCGATACAAAAGGACATTTATATGAGCAATCAGACTGGAAGGGGCATATATTTGTTTTTGTGATGGTGATCTTGTTTTTTTTTGTATAATAACTTATACATAGTGTTAGTGTTATATCAAACAAAAATATCATGTGTGTTGATTTGTGATAGGTTTCATATTTTCATTGACAGAAGGAGTTGTAGACATAGAAAATGATTGTTCATGTACATGGTTCTTTGAATAATTCAAAAATACATTTGGCAAGCGTGAAAAAATATGTATTGTATTGCATAAAAATTAAAGTATTATGAAGAGTGTAATCAATGTTCTTCAAATGTACCTCATTATGCATGCACGAGGCATCTTTTGAAGAATGTCTGTACAAACTTCAAGAGGAGCGGAATCACCCTATGTGATCTATTCTGCTCTATGGCTAAGACTTATTGAGAAGAACTATTTTGATAAATTAATGGCTAAGGTGGAAACGGTTGATCATAGAGTTAAGGAGTAACTAGAGGATGCTAGGTACGAGAAGTGGTCGAGTGTTCATTCAACAGTAAACAACGGTAGAATGCACTTTTCGAGTTAATGACTGCCTTGTTGAGGCACACCAATTCCCTATAATAATATTTTGGAAAGAGGCTAGAATTCAATTTGGTTCCTGAGACTGTAAAAACAGAGAAACAGCCTCACATACAAAGGATACATTTGGAGAATATTTGAGGAGGTACAGATTGTAAATGCACCTAAATGTTCAAAGATTAGGGATTTTATAAAGATAGCTAACTATATACATTTTATGCAGTTGATATGGATCATTTGACTTTTTGATCAACATTAGTTTGAAAACAATGAAAAAAGTGGCATTTCATATAACATATAAATAACTTTTTTAATGTTTGCAGATTGTTCCATAATATAAATTTATTTTCTCAATTTATGAATCTAGAAGAAGACATATTATTTTGCCTTGAGAGAGAAAATTATGCTTTTGTGGAATATTTCAATTAGATGAGAAACCTTGCGTACACACAATTGTTGTTTTAAAGAGCAAGATATTAGAATGTTTTATGCTTTCTGCTCTTATTACTACAAGCCTAATGCATCAGCAAAATCCTATGAGGTTTAAATGGTTCCATTTCTTGATAAGGATGATTGTTCGGTTCGAGACAAGGTTTTAGATGAAATTGTGTTTCCACTTAGATAAAAAATGATACGAAGAAAAAAAGTGCATATGAAAAGATAAAAAATAAACACAAATTATTGTGGGTAAATAAATAATTACAAATATAATTTAGTAAGAATAATTAATTGGCAACTTTTTTTGTTTGATAATCCGGCTCTTTATGGTCACCATATTACTTGCGCAACCAGGTACACTTGCATGTGCAATTGAAAACAACAATGTTTTGTACAGAGTCTGCAATGCACTCCATTATGATATTAAAAATGAATGGTTGAATAATAAAACAATATGACAATTAAAAAGAACCTTATTTGATTCATGGAAGATATAATGGCTTTAATTAGGTGAACCGAATCAATGATTATTTCATCAGGAAAGAAGTTAATCGACAAGGATAAAATAAAGATCTCGGAGCAATCAAGAAGTAATCTAAACATCTACAATGGATCTCAACATTATTAATTCCTGTAAGGTATCTTCATCTAGAAGATTCAAGTCTCAACATCACAACACTATAGTAAAGCCAGCGTCTGCTAAAGAGAAGATGCACACGAGTCTTAAAATATTGTTGGTAAGGCTTGGTATCAAAAGAAAATATAAAGAAATAACGTTGAATGTAGATATAGGAACTATATTCAAAACTTGTATTTACTACAAATTTCAAAAAACTAGAAGACAACACCCTTGCAACCCTTGGAAATTGGACATAAGATCTAAAATGGATTTCAACTAGTATAAAAACATCCCATGTGAAGTTTATCTTTCACACTTCCATTTCTGTTTGTTTATTCCTGAAAACAAAAAGTAAACTAGCAACTCTTCTAAGTCAACTATTCGAACAAGAAAATCAAAAAAACAATCACCCCCTATTTCACTTCAGGATCAGACTACCCGAACTACTACATAGCTCTACGACCATGAATCTTAGCATAAGTAGGGAATAAAATAGGGAATTTAGTAAGGATGGATGTACATCCTATGCATTGAGCGGATCATATACACACATTTGTGTATAGGTACCAATTGGATTACGAGTTAATAATTATATATTTATAGGTCGCCGCTTGCAAAGCCTTGTCTATGAAGGAAATATTATATATACTTTGTACCAAATGTGGTGTCTTTGGAAAAAATAATACCACTTGCAAAAAGGAAAATCCAATAAAGAAATGAGACACAATAGAGCACTACTCCAACACAAGATGAAGCACCTACCAATTGTGGAAGATGGTATTATTTAAAGAGAAAAGGAATTATGAAAAACAGCCAACTTTAGATGCTAGCTCAAGTGATAAAAGTATTAGCATTGATTTATTTGAGACTAATACAGTAAATTTCTTGACTCTAATATCTACAAATAATGGAAAAGTCCTCATCAAAATCGAGCTATCTCGAAGGGGTCTCAATCCACAACATTCCTTGAAAACAGATTAAAGCAATAGATAGACTAATACATTCCCAATGTTACATCATACCATGTCAACAATATATTTAAATTAAACAAAAATAATGATAAAAATAACTCCGCCTCAACTATTGTAAATAGTAAGGTGGAAGACAAAAACCTACACTCCTAGTATCATTGGCCGACTTATGTTATGAAGTATGGGGGCTTAAGCACCTACAACCTTTTGTGATAACACACTATTATTTGTGTACAATATCTAATAACTTATTCAAATATATTAACTAAGCACCTGTTCTATACAATAACTTTTAAATAGAGCATAATAGAGTACCAATGATAAAAAATATTCTAGATCTTCCATTACCTACTATAACCACCTAAAAAACCTCTACCTTACCTTTGCAGTAACTCCTACTTCACCATCACAATCTACTGAAGCTACACTTTTAAATAATAGCAATCTTTTCAAAATCTTATCAAAAGATAATCTCAAATTATTACATAATGTACGAAATATTTCAAAGGGAAAACTTAGAAACAATTAAGAACAACTATCAAGATGCATTAGGTAATAGGGTTAATATTAACAAACTATTGGGCAATACAGATAAAGTTGAAGGCATACCTATTATCAATTGTCAGGTAAATGACTTTTGGGATGTGATTACACTACATAAAAAATGAGCTTTAGCGGCAATTAATTAAGAATTGCTGCTAAATATATATATTTAGTTGTAACTATCACTCTTGTAAAATATGTTTTTATAATATATAGGTAAGAGAAGGTTCCTGAAATTCTATTGGAGGAATATTAAATCTAATTGGAATTTCATCAACAATGACATGTTTTCTTGCTCTACTGCATATGATGGCTTTAGAAATTATTGTACCATCCCCTCTATACTTAATAATATATGGTTTAAGAAGATTTATTTTAGCGTTTTCTTTCTTATATTAGAGTTTCTTGGCAAAAAGTATTGCCTTTGAATAATATGAGAATTAACTCATTGTTAAAGTTGTTACTGTCACACGAATACATCATAAAAAAAAGTAGCGTACTCTATATCTCTTTGCTTCTTTTAAATATTCTTCTGCTCAGAATAACAAAAACATACAAAAGCTTGGTGTAGTAATATTGTAATTTGTGAATATATGATAATAAAATGTCTTAAATGCCAGCCCATTATCTTATCGCCTTCCCCAATTTTATCTTCCCTTACCCTAAAAGTAAAAATAAAATAGGAACTAGGTAGCCAATGGATTGGGTTTAAAATGTATTGACCAATATTTATACACATTTACATGTACAAATCAAAATCTACTTTAGAATTTAATATTCAAAAAAACTTAAATTGTTTTTTTTTTTGTTCAAAAACTTGAAACATGAACTCATTTTATTTCACATTAACTCAATCTTTTAATCTCTTTTCATTGTATAAAATATTTGAATTATTAAAAGTTCAAGATAGATTTTTGAAATATTTTTTCTTTACTTATATATTTTCTAGGAGATTTACCTACAAAGTTATATTTCTAATGTCACAAGGATACTAAATGGAAATTATGATTTATATTATGTTCTTAAATATTTTCTTAATAGGTGTGCATTGACTCACAAATTACACTTCTTAGGAATACAGGGAGTATCATGTAAAGATTAAAGAATAATATTATGCGTAATAATCATATAATTCTTTTGGTTTACTCCTTTTGCTTTTTCTACTTGAGATGATGTTTTCACTATATGGTCAGGGTTTCATTAGTTAGATTGATATTAGACTCTACAATCCAAGCGTTTAGTAATATAATTAATATTATCCTACATCAATGTTTAAACGCTAATGCTAAGCTTAAGACTATACACTCTTCCTGTTTTTATCAGGAAGTTCAGTTATTTTGTTTAACTTGAACTATTTTTATTTTAATTTCAGTGATGTGTGCATGAATTTTTGAAAACAATTCTAAAAGACCATATTGGAAGGAAAGGTTGTAATTAAGAAAACAATTTTTTTGAGATTTTTGTTTATTATTGACATGATTGAGATGCTTCAATATAAATTTAGGTTCGTTGATCAGTGTCATCAAGGACTTCATAACACATTTGTATCGAAAGAGAGCTTGTTGAGGATTTATGTAATTATTTCTTCTTCCATATGAATTCCCATAGCAATATCAACATCCATCTTAGTTTTTTCTTCTTAAGACTTCACAACTTTCTTCCGTGCAATGAAAAATTATATCTACAAAGAGGCGGATCCCAAATCTTGAGTTTATAGATTTGGATTCTAAAAAAGGATATCTTTTCAAAATAAAACGAGTTACGTTTTTAGAATTTCATAACTATAAACTGAACATTCTGGATTCACCTCCACAAAAGGGAAGAGAGTTTTGAAGAAATCAGAGGAAATAAGTCATAACTAAGATGGATGTTGATCTCACCACGCGAATTCACTAAGAAGAGTAAATAATTAAGGAATTACGCAAACGACTCTCTTTCGATCTTAATGTGTTTTTTATGTGTTGGATTATATTTATCAATGAACCTTCCTTTGTCATGAAACATCTCAATCATGCAAAAAATAATAAAAGTTCCAAAAAAAATCCTTCTTAAGGACAACCTTTTTTTCCAATATAGTCTTTCTTTGAAATATCATAGTTTTTATTGAATTTAACGTACACATATCAACACAATTTACATAATCATAAAATTAGCAATATACATATTCTTTAAAAATAAAGGCACAACCTCTCCTATCCTTTTATTATATATGGGTCAAGGGGATTTATTTTGAAGATTACTTTCTTAGGTGAAATTTCATGGCAAAAAAATAATTCCTCTAAATAATGTTATATCTAGGTTTAGGATTATCTCATTTTGAGAGTTGTCTTTATTGCATGAATCCAACATAAAAAAATGTTAATCATCTTTGTGTAGATAGTAATTGTTAGCTATAGAAACTTATTCTAAGGTTGAGTTTGGTATGAAGGAAAACGTTTTTCATGGAAAATGTTCGTATAAAATGTTTAACTTGAAATAAGTAGATATTTGATTAATTTTTAACGTTTGGTTGGTGACTAGAAAATATTTTCCGGAAATATATTTTAGTGTTTCATTTTTGAGTGAAATGCTTTTGGTGTCTTTTATTTTTTATTAGAGTAAAAAATAATTTTTGAAGTTGAAAAAAAATTTTAAATTATTTTCGTAGCTGGGTGGGGAGTTTGGGGGTTAAGATGGTAGGGGAAAAAAATTAAAATATTAACTTAAAATTTTTTATTCATTGGGGGGGGGGGGGCTTCTAGGGTATATGGGTGTGTAAGGTGCTGGTAGAGGATAAGTTGGGGGCTGGTAGGATGGGGTGGGGTGTGGTGGGGGCTGGTAGGGTTTGTGGAGTGTTGGTAGGGGGTGGGTTAAGGCTGGTAGGGTGGGGTGGATTGGGCGGAGGTTGGAAGAGAGTTTTGGAAAATCATTTCATTATGTTTAGAAGGGAAGTCATTTTCTTTAAATTTGAGGAAAATGAGTTGATTTGGAATATATTTAACAAACCATTTGACTCTACCAAACATAATAAAATTGGAAAATATTTTCAGGAAAATGTTTTTCTTCATACCAAACACACCCTAAATCTTTTTGCTTCTTAAATTAATCTATTACTCAAAAAAGCAAAAAATACAAATGCTTGGAGTAGTAATATTGTAGTTTGTGAATATATGCGATAATAATTATACCTTTAATTCCAAGAACTATGTTTTTCTTTTTCTTTTGATTTCTCATCCTATGTCCAATATTCATATAAGAGAATCTTAGTAGCTTAATTGATTGGCTATATAAATTTTCACCGTGTGTAGATTAAATCTCCACAATGTAATACCCTCCCCCATTTCATCTTTCTTACCCCAAAAAATATATTTTAAAAATGAACTAGATAACCAATGGATTGGATTAAAAATAGATCGACCCATATTTATACATATTTTCATGAATAAATTAATATGTACTTTAGAAGTTAATATTTAAAAACACTTACATTTTTTTGAAATGTGATTTGTTTAGTATATAAGGTGTGTGAAACGTACTAATTCTATCAACATTAAGTGAATTTTTGAAGCATTTTTTATCGTCAAAAATAGTTGAATTTTTCAAAATTCGAGATAGGTATTTGAAATTTTTTCCATGTATGGGTTTTCATATATTGAAGTTTCTATCTTCTAGGAGATCAATTCAACACTTACAAAGTTATAATTTTAAAAAATGCAGAAGTACCCCCTGAACTATTACAGAAATTTCAGAGATCACCTTAAATAAACTAAGGGAATATTGTTGACACCCAATTTTTACCTTACATGATAGGAATTAACTTTCGAGCTTTATAATTTTATTAATTTGTGGAATAATTAGTTTTATTAAATTCAAGTATCTTTTCAAGTCATTTTAAATTAATTTTTTTGTTATTTTTATAAATTTTAAATGATAGATATATTTATATAATTTTATAAATATTGTAGAGTAGCAAGAGATTTTATATTTTTGTAAGTGTTTAATCGATTACTATTAAATTATTGTTACAATTTTGATTTAATTTATGTGTAACTAAATTAATCATTCTATTTTCGAACTAACTATTTTATTTCGTTAAGATTGAGAAGCTCCTAAATTAATCCATCTCATTTAGACTTAGCCGAATTTTCAATTCAAATTCAATTTAGTTAAGTTTTATAACCTCAGTTGGCAAATTCCAATTCGATTTGGCTAAATTATTAATTTATTAGGCCAACTCAAGGCCAAATTTTAGGCCTTCTCCTTATTTAGCTGACCCAATTCACCTTTTCCTCGGCCCAATTCATTTCTAGCTTTAACATTTATTCCAACCCCACTTTAATACCCATTTTATTTTAAATTCCAGCCCACTTTCATACTACTATACCAATTTCCAGCAAACAAGCAGCAGTGTACAGCACTACCAAAAATCAACCCACCCGACCCGCACAATCTTTGTCCTCTCTCGCGACTGAAACTCAGAGGAAACCCATAAATCCCAGCAGTCACGTGATGCACCCTCTCATCTCTCTTCGTACGAAGACCTTTGGAGAGCATGAGATGTCAAAATCTGGTGCCTCGATCGTCCTTCACTCAAAATCAACACCTCACCATTCAAATTTGTACATCATCGAATGGGAAATCTCTATCTTCTAAGGGATTTTGAAAATTTTTAAATAACCCACATCGTCTCTTCTTAGATTTTTGGAATTTTTGGGTTTATATATATAAACTCACTTCATTCCCTTTTTTAAAGGAAGATTTGGTAGGGAGACCAATAAGTACCTATAAAATTTTAGGAATTCTTGGTTCCATAGTTAAAATTTTTAAAGTGTTTTGTGGTTTTTCGAGTTGAAGACGTGGAATCGTCTTCTTAAAAGTCGTAGTTCCGGTTCGGTGCCTAGAACCAGGTAAATTAATTCTTAGATTCATTTTTTATTAAATTCCCAGCTCTTGTATGCTCTTTGTTTATTATATGTGCTTAGTTTTGTTTTAGTAGTCATATGTTAGACTTCGATTTGACCTTTTAGTAGTTAATAATGTTTATTTTGTTCCTACTATTTTATTTATTTTTGTATAGCTAAAAATTTCCTAGATCCTTTGGTGTTTTGTTCATATTTATGGTCTGATTTGGTATTAAATATTAATGTTCATTTTGGCCCTAACCCTTTGCTTGTTCCTATAATGATAAGAATTCAATTATGTATTTACACAATTGATTTATATAAATATTGAATGTTAGTTCAATTTCTCCATTAAGGGTTGTTGCTTTGATTTTGAAAATGGCATGAGTTGTTCGTTTGTCTTTTCACTTTTTTTTTGAGATATTTTTATAGTAGTCGCCCACTTTCATATCTTTGTTTCTTTATGTTTCACTCATGTGCTTCTTGACTAAAATGTAGACTTCATAGTTAGTAATAAAAGAGGATTCATTAAGCTAAGTCTTTTCTTAAATATATATATATACATATACATATATATATATATATATATATATATATATACACATACACACATCCGGTTATATTTTTTTGAATATATGAAATTGTCTTCGTTATAAAAATTCCATTAACCGTATTCCTAGAATTTTCATTAGTTTACTGTTAATATTCAAGCTTCCCTTTAAAATACTAGTTGCTTATGTTACCAAGGATCTATATTTGAATTGATATTTATTTGTATTTTCTGTTATATTACTGTATAGGTTAAGATGTTTTACTCATTACATAGAGGTTTGTCTCTTCTTTTTTTGTAGTATATTTAAACTCTGTGATTGAATTTTAGATATCTGTTCCTATCCGTATTGTTGTGATTAGAGTAATGGAGATTGTAGTTTCAGGTAATGGGTATTTGTTTTCTCGACTTTTATTTAAGATTTAGTTGGTTTTCTTTGCTTTCTATCTCGTAAAGTTTTAATTTTTAGTTAACTTAGTGTGTCATTATTTTAAGAAAAACAATTTTCGTGATGATGTAGAAAACTACAATAGATTAAACACAAAATGAAAAAAACAATTAACTGGAAATGCATACAAATAAAAGAGGATTAAAACGATGAAAAAAATGGACAAGAAATTTGGAGAAAGAAGATCAAAAAAGAGGAAAGAAAAATATCAATTTTTTCAATAATCGGGTTAATTGTTAATGGGAAAGAAGACTTTATAAAACCCTAATGTGGCTATTAGACCCTTTTAACCACATTTCACTCTCCTCAAGTGTGTATATCACACGCCCCTTGGTTGCATCTGCCACATAGGAGGTCAAGTCAGAAAACGTTTTTAAAATATTGAGTGTAGATGGGTTCAGCGGTCCAGATTACAAATGTATAAGTAGAAGATTTCACACTACAAACTGACATAAGTACAAGGGTTCACTAGACCCTTTTGCCAAAATAATATAACTCCATGTTTACACTTTTTTTCTTTTCTACTAATTGGGATGGTGTTTTCATTATAAAGTCACGTTTTCTTTGGTGAGATTGAGATTATATTATAATTTAATCTTATATTAATTAATCATTCTTAAGAAATATCAATGTTTAAATACTAATCCTAGACTTTACGCTCTACACCGTACACGTTCTTTTTATCATGAAGTTTAGTTGATTTTGTCTGACTTGAATCATCATAGGTTGTTTTTTAAGTGAAGGAGAGAGACATGACTTTCTAGAAATTGAATCAATATTCGCAAGGTATTTCTCGTATCCGTTGCAAGAGAATACTCTCTATGACACATATATTAGACCCTAGCGCAAGAATATATTGCTCTAGTCCCGTAACAAAGCAAAGAAGGATTCATGGGCAGAAGAATTCATGCTTCAAGAGAATCCCTTTTTCACTTGGTTACGGGACTGGATAAATATATGTCTCCAAGAACCATGATGTTTCCCCTTTCAAACAAAAGTGCTAAAATCAAAATTGTGGGTCATATGCAATAATTCATGCATAATCCTTATTGACTGATTTTTTCTAATTTTAAATCAGAAGTACTAAAATCAAAATTTTAAATATACACAAATAAAATGTAACAAAGTGAATGGATACCTAGTTCTAGTTTGAATCAAAGGAGTCTCCATGGAAAAAATTAAATATAGAATAATTGTTAGCCCCTATATCGAGTTGTTCTAGATCCATTCTTTTGTTGTTGTAGTTGTTGGTGGAACACACACTACTGTTGTTGTTGATGGAGGAAAAGATGTTTGTTGGATAAATTAAGATGGTTGAATGGGATGTAATTACAACGGTTGATTACCATTTTGTTTCGGATTATGACTTGGTCATCTTGTTTTTCCTAGTGAGCAGTTATAAGAATCAATAGAGTAAATTTTAGATAAACCGTTAAAATTAGTCATGTCAGGAGCTAAAATCATCAAAAGAATTCCAAACACATTTAAAGAAGTCCAAGTATAAATTCGGAGCTACAACATTGTCAGGTTTACTAATATTTTTACTTCTTACGACCGCACCTATATCCCAGTCATGATCATTCATTTTAAATCTATATAAAATGATATCTAGTTAAATGTAAAAAAAAAAGAGCCTATAAGAAAAGCTAATGATGTTTTCTACTGAACTAGAGAGAAAGAAAAATGATCCAAAGAGGGGTTTCCTAATGGAGGAAGTAGATTATCAAAGAAACGTTTAGTGGGTATGACATTATAAGGTTGAGATGAGGAAAAGTGAATTAATTTTTAAAATATAATGATAAAATTAAAATAAGAAAAAATATTTATTGGCATTAACTGTAAATTAAATATGGATGCTACGGGATAGGTAGATAGCCCTTAAATTTTATCTATATATTTTGAAATGTGTTCACTTTTCTTAATCTTAACCTTTAATTTATAATGTCATACCCACTAAATGTTTCTTTGATCATCTACTTCTTCCATTAGAAACCCCCCTCTTTGAATCATTTTCTCTCTCTCTCTAATTTAGCAAAAAACATTATTAGTTTCTCTTATCAGCTAATTATTATTTTTTTACATCTAAGTAGATATCAATTTATATTGATTTAAAATGGGTGATCATGATTGGGATAAAAGTGTGGTTTTAAGAAGTTGTAATATTAATAAACCTGACAATGTTCTAGTTCCTAAGTTATATTTGGAGACTTCATTAAATGATGTTTGAAATTCTTTTGATAAAATTTTTGCTCGTGACATGACTAATTTTAATGGTTTATCATTATATTCTCTTTAGATTTTCAAATTGCTCACCAGGAAAACCAGATGATCAAGTCATTATGAACCAAAATGGTAACCAATAGTTGTACTAATATGCTATCCAACCAGCTCAATTTATCCATCTAACAACAATAACAACAAAAGAATGGATTGATCTACAAAAACTCGATATAGGGGCTAACAATTATCGTAATTTCACTTTTCCATGAAGAATCCTTTGGTTCAAACTAGAACAAGGAAACCATTCCCTTAATTACATTTTATGTGTGTATGCTCAAAATTTTGATTTTACTACTTTTGATTTGAAATCAGGAAAAATCATTCAATAAGGATTACACATGAATTATTGCAAGAGGAAAATGATGAGACTGAATATTAAAGTATAACTGAAAAACTGGTCAAATACATTAGATTCTGACTATGGGAGCCATTAATAACCGACAGAACCACCACATGAGTTATCTATGATTTCAAATGCACACACCACATTGAAGGAACCGATATACCTTGCCAGGGGTATTTAGGCGTTTATAGTGTAATCACTAAACCTAATGCCCATAGAGAGGACCTTAGCCTACGGGGGTATGCAGTTCTGGGACTATGAGGGTATACAAAAATCTGGTCCACTCGGTTCTAAGCGTACTTAAAACTGAATATGTATATCTAACACACATAACTGAAACATTGAATAGCTCAAATACTAACATGAAAATCTGAGAATATAACAATGATAAAATGATAATGTAACATACAAAAAACGATGCATGTATAATTTTTTAATTGACCTAGCATGTATTATTCATAAACTAAAAGAATCTACACAACTAGGTTATGAGTTTCATGCAAAAAAGTAAGCAAAGATTCCACAAAAACAAGATAATTTAATTAGGAATACTCTAATAACTAAATCACAACTAATATCTATGGTTTTACAAATTTTAGGTTTAAGCAACATACATAAATCAAGAATCTAACTTAATTCTAGGGACCTAATCGGTGAAAGGAACCCACTAGTCAAATCGCATTACTTGGTGAAGAAATCCTTCAATTTTAAGGCAAAAACTGAAGAAAACGTGTTTCATTCTTGGAAGGGTTTTGGTCTCCTATTTCCTCCACTTTTTTTTTTCAAAGTTTGATGAATTTTTCTTAATAGGTGTCTTTTGCCTCATAAATTACACTTAATGTGTAATATAAGGAGTATCGTGGAAATATTGTAGAATATTATTATGTATAAAAATAATATATATCCATGTTTACTATTTTTTCTTTTATATTTGACATGATGTTTTCATTACATAGCTATTCTTTCTTTAGTTAGATTCAGATAAGACAACAATTCAATATATATTAATATAATCATTCTTAAGCTATATCAACGTTTAAATACTAAGCGTAGACTTTAGTCTCTGCAACTTACATGCTCTTTTTATTATGAAATTTAGTTATTTTTTTTCTACATGAATCATCAAAGGTTGTGTTTTAAGTAAAGGAGAGAGACATGACTTTCTAGGAATTGAATCCATAGGCTCAAGGGCATGCCCTCTATCTGCTGGAAGAGAATACACACTTTTGAACATATATTATACCCTAGTGCAAGAAAGATTCCCTCTAGTCCCGTAACAAATCAAAGGTGAATTTCTGTACAGAAGAATCTATGCTTTAAGAGGATCCCCTTTTTTCGCTTGGTTAAGAGACTAGAGCAATATATGTGTCAATGAGGGGATTCTTTTGTTGCCGTTACGGGGGTATGCCCCTGAGCCAATTGAACCAATTCCTACTTAGTCATGTCTCTTTCTTTACATAAATCACAATCCATGATGATTCAAGTCACAAAAAATAACTTAAATGTATGATAAAAAGAATGTAGGTTGTAGAGCCTAAAGTTTAGGATTTGTAACGACCCGTTTAGTCATTTTGAGCAACAGACTTCAATTCTGGAAAAAATGGCAGAAGCGATGGACCCCACGACGGATCACCATGGGCACGACGGACCGTCGAGGGGGTCTCGTCCCAAAACACTTAGAAAATCTGAAATTGGGTACTGAAAATCAACTCTCTGAACTTTGTGACGGAATGGCAGGACGGACCGTCACGGGTGTGACGGACCGTCGTGATCCAACGTTTCAAAACACTTAGAAAATCTGAAATTGGGTACTGAAAATCAACTCTCAGAACTTTGTGACGGAATGGCAGGACGAACCGTCATAAGTGTGACGGACCGTCACAGACCTTTGGTGAAAATTTGGGTCTCTGAACTCTGCGACGACCTGCAGGACGGACCGTCGTAGGCACGACGGCCCGTCACAGGTTGCGCAAATCCCAGGCAGAGTCGGATTTCTGGTGATGTTTTAAGGGACGTTTTTGGACTATTCTTTCCTTAATTATAGATTTCGTGGGTTTATATTAATAACTCAAATTCTTGAGGGTTAAAAGAGGCAACCCTAAGTTAATTAGTGGGGTATTATTGCCACCTTTTATTCTTAATTATATACTAATTAGGGTAAAAGAAAGAGGGTTGAATAAGAAAAATAGAAAGAACAAAGAGAGACAGAAAAAGAAAGAGAAACGAACGAGAAAGAGGAGAAACGAGAAGAACAACAAAAGCTTGGAAACTTGCTTGTTTTATTTCAATTTTTCGGTGGAGGTAGGTTATGGTTTTCATGCTATTCGTAGTAAACTCTTAATAGCGAATGATGTGTGTTAGTAGTATTGTAAACCCTTCTATATGCTTAATGATATGCTTGCATGAATGATGTGATTATGTAATTATGAATAAATAAGCATGATGAAGCTATCGAATTCCAAATCTTGAAAAGCAACCCTAATCTACTTTGTTAATGATGATGCATTGGTATAAAAGAAGGCTTGACGAATGAAAGTAGTGAGATTAGGGGATCGAGTGTCACGTTCCGACACCAGGATAGAATATATGGATCAGGTGTCACGTTCCGACACCAGGATAGAATATGGATTAGGTGTCACGTTCCGACACCAGGATAGAATATGGATCGGGTGCCACGTTCCGGTACCAGGATAGAATATATGGATCGGGTGCCACGTTCCGGTACCAGGATAGAATGAGGATCGGAGTGTCACGTTCCGACACCAGGATAGTATATTGAGGAGCGGAGTGTCACGTGCCGACACGAGGGGAATAAAGATAATGAATCTTGAAAAATGTTAATGTATCCAATCTAATGAACTGAATTCCCAAATGAGTATGATGAGGAGGCGTGAGTCCTCATTGATGTGCTTGGTGTTGTAACCAAGGGTTATGGTAACTGTAAATGCTGCATGCTAAGGATATTAGTTGATTTTATGATATTGATTAATACATACTCTTTTCTATTTTGAGTTGGCCGATGATATCTACTCAGTACCCGTGTTTTGTACTGACCCCTACTTTTATTATTTTCTTTTTGTTTATTGTGGAGTGCAGCAAACGTGCCGTCGTCTTTGACTCAACAGTAATTCAAGCCAGTCTTACTACATCGGAAATTCAGGGTGAGCTAATGCTTCTAGCTTGGACTGGATCTTCTTCTTCAAGTCTCGATGCCTTGAACTTCCGGCATGGACTAGCTTCTTATGTATTTTTAGCTTCTTAGAATACTCTTAGTTTAGTAATTTGATTATAGATGTTCTTGTGATGATGACTTCCAGGTTTTGGGAATAATAGATGTTGAATATTGATAGTTATTGAATTGGTTTTTATTAATGATTTTAAGTCTTCCGCATTACTTTCTGTTGCTATTACATTGAAATGTTAAGGTTTAGATTGGTTGGTTCGCTCACATAGGAGGGTAAGAGTGGGTGCCAGTCGCGGCCCGGATTTGGGTCGTGACAGGATTAGTACTGATGTAGCTTAAGAATGATTATTTTGTAACTAAAGATTGGATTGTTGTCTCCAAGGTCAATAAAATGGTATAATTAAAACACAGTCTCAATTAGAAAAGCAAAAATGAGTAAACAAAAAAATGTTAGATTATTTATGTAGAGTAAAAAATTAAAGTTAAATTTTTTAGCAAAATGATTTTGTGTTGGTTAATTAGGTAGGTATTTTTTATTACTTTTTAATGAAATTTCCATAGTTATATGATTTTAGTGGGAATATAATAATTATATGACTATTTATGAAATTAACCACATCTTTATTTTTTTGAGGTATGTATTGATCTTAAAGTTGCCGTTTATCCTTTATGAGCTATTGGTCTAAGAGTATATTAGTCTACTAGAATATAGGGAATTCCATTGGATGAAATATCATAGTTGAATAATAAGATTTCATGATAATATTATTTAGCTATAGATTAGTTCAAACAAAAAATTCAAGAATTTGTAAGGAGTATTTAATCATGAATTAGTTAGCGATTACAATTAATTCCATAGCTATTTAATGTTTTTAGTTGTATCGATCACTAAATTAATGATCTCTATCTGGTTCTTTCTAAAAATAAGTTCTGAAGGCATTTTATCTTAGTAAAACGAAGAAATAATAAGATTAACCAATTTTATTCATAAGTCTTTATGTGTATTGATGGGACAGGTACCACGCCCCAAGGCCTATACCCCTTGGCATAAACACGAGCCCTAGGATAACGAGTGACCCTAAGCTAACCTTGAACAGACATATTTTAAGCATACTAAGACAACTGAATAAAAGATACTATGCAGAAGCTTATATCATGAGATAATTGGAAGATGGGAAATACCCAATACTTATCTGAATATATATTGAAATTCTAAGGGTTAAATGCTAAATCTAAATCTAAATCTTAAACTATGTTTTAAAAAGTCTCTAACTAAATAGAGTTGTTGGGACATGACATCATAACAACTAATAAAAAAATAAACATGTCCATTGTCATCAATGTATGAGGACTCACCACTAATGTTGTTGAGTATGGATTGAGAATTGATCTATTCATGATTTCAATGCTAAGAACCTTAACCTACATCATGAATATAATTCAATCTTATATTAATATAATCATTTTCAAGCTACATTAATGTTTAAATACTAATCCTAGACTTAATGCTATACACCCTACATGGTCTTTTTATCATTAGTTTAGTTATTTTTTGTCTAACTTGAATCATCAAAGGTTGTGTTTTATGTGAAGGAGAGAGAGATGAGTTTCTAGTCCATAGTGCACGAGAAACTTCTCTCTAGTCCCGTAACAAATAAAAGATGGATTTATGGACGATAGAATTCATGCTTCAAGAGAATCCCTTTTTTCGCTTGGTTACGTGACTAGATTAATATATTTGTCAAATAGCGGATTTTCTTCCAGCGGATACGGAGCGTACCCCTGAGGTTATTGATCCAATTCCTAGTAAGTCATGTGTCTCTCTTTCACATAAGTTAGAATTAATTATGATTCAAGTAAGATAAAAATAACCTAAATTCATGATAAAAAGAACATGCAGTGTGTAGAGCATAAAGTTTAGGATTAGTATTTAAATATTTACGTAGATTAAGAATGGTTATATTGCACTATAAGATTAGATTGCAGTCTCTAAGCTCAATTTATGATATATTGAAAACAGTCTCAAGTAGACAAGCAAAAATGAGTAAAAAAAAAGTGAGATTATTTATGTACAGTGAAAAATTAAAGTTGAATTTTTCGTCTACATGACTTTGTGTAAGTTAATTAGGTAGGCATTTTCTGATTATTTTTTCACGAAATTTCCATTGTTACATGATCTTAGTGGGAAGGTCATAATTATATGAAAATTTATGAAATTAACCACATCTTTGTTTTTTTAGAGTATATATTGATCTTAAAGTATTCGTTCATCCTTGATGAGATATAGGTCTAAGAGTATATTAACCTACTAGAAAATAAGGAATTAAGATGGATAAAATTTCATAGCTGAACAATAAAATTTCATGCTAATTTTTTTTAGCTATGGATTAGCGTAAAAAAATAAAAGAAAATTCATGAATTAGCAAGGAGGTTCTTAGTGATGGATTAGTTAGGATTACTAACAAATCCCATAGCTATTTCAATACTTTTAGTAGTATCTATCACTAAATTAATGATCTCTTTTTGGTTCTTTCTAATTTACCAATTTTACTAATGAATCTTTGTGTGTATTGATGGAAAAGTGACACACGTTGCGGCTATCCCCTTGGTTTAAACACGGAATCTACGATCACGAGTGAACCCAAACTAACCCTTAGCAGGTTTATCATAAGCATACTATAAATACTGAACACATGATACTATTCAACAACTTAAATTATGAGATAACTGAAAGATGGGAAATACCCATACAAATCTGAATATATAATAAACTTCTAAATGTTAAGTGATACTAAACAATCCTTCTAATGATAAAGGTGAATATAAAACAATATCAATGAAAGTCTCTAACTAACTCGATTTGTTGGGACATGTCCCAGGTAAAACTTAAACTGAAATAAAGACTGAAATGGAAAACATGTCTATTGTCCTCAAAGTGTGAAGACTCATCCCTAATGCTGCTGAGTATGGATCGGGAACCAAATATATTCGTGATCTGAATGTTGAGTACCTTAACATACATCATGAAAGGATGTAGCTCTCAATATGCGTTAGTACTTGGAATGTACAGAGAATGCGAGATAAGAATATAACTGAAAAAATATGTAAGTTGAACAAGGAAAACTGAGAAATGACGCATCTTAACATAATGTAAATACTGAAATACATTGAAATGAATTGATATGAATTTAATGAGATGTACTAATTATTAAAATGCTTAGATTGAATACTAATATATTGAAAACCTAGTGAAATGCACTAGAGTCTGATTGTGGGAGCTACTATTAACCCACATCAAATAACATAAGCTAAACTGGAGTCCGATGAATACTCCCCATTGAGAGGAACTAATATACCTTTCCATTCCAGAGTATAAAGGCATTACTCGTATGAACGCTAAATTTAATGCCCAATGAGGGAATTCATACTCCTACAGGAGCATGTAGTTTTGAGACTATTAGGGTACGTTGAACCCTAATCTAACTCAATACTAAGCCTACTCCAAATTGGAATGTGTATGAATCAGTATAACTAAATTATTGAAAATGAGAATGTAATATTTAAGTACTGACAACAAACATTCAAAATCGGAGGCATACTTAATTGTTCAATTGACCTAGCAATTGTTATTGAAAAACTAAGAGAATCTACAATTGCGTGGTTCTAATGTTCATGCAAATAATTAATGAACAATTTCATGAAAAAACATGATAATCTTATTAGGAACATTATAATAGCTATATCATAATAATTCTTCAAGGTTTTAGAAACTCTAGATCTAAACAAGATATCAAGGATAAAGAATCTGACTGAATTCTAAGGAACTAGTGGATGAAAGGAACGTACTAGTTCAATCCAACATAGAACTGAAGAAAACCTCCTACTTGTTCTTAAGAGGAAATTATCGAATATTCTCTTCTTTTGCTCTAAGTTTGATTAACTTACGTAAAAAGTTTAAATATTGCAAAAGTTTATTTTTAGTCATAGAGTTTGTACAAATGGCATATCCTGGGAGCACCCCCTTGACGTAACCGGCGTCGTCGTCCTCTTTGAGGACAAAGACTACCCTCTCAGCCTACATCATTAAATTTATAGGTTAAAATGCGGAAATTTGTGAAAATATTTATTACTACTACATGGAGGTTTACATAGACCTCTACATACACATAATAGGTATATCGAGCATACATAGACCCTTCATATAGGAAGATTACTTAGTCTTCTAATTTTATTACACGTGTTTACATACATACATATATATATATATATATATAAATATGTATGTGTGTATGTATATATATATATAGATATATATATATATATATTTATACATATATATATATACCAATAGTTTCTCATCTGATAACCATCTACCAATAGTGTAATAATTTGGGAGTGGCTCATATATCAATATAACAAGACCACGTATAGGTCATTGTAACGACATGTTTGTCGTTTGAGCAGTAGAATTTATTTTTGGTAATAGCTGTCTGGGTTAACGGATCCCACGACGGACCGTCATTGGTACGACGGACCATCGAGGGGGTCTCGTTCCAAAACACTTAGACCCTGGAAATTTGGTTACTGAGATCGACTCTCTGAACTTCACGACGAAATGGCAGGGACGGACCGTTGTTTGCACGACGGGCTGCCACAGAATCTTTAAGGAATTCGACTCTCTGAACTTTGTGACGGAAACAGCAGGACAGACCATCGCAGGCACGACGGGCCATAACGAGCTGCGTAACCCTAACACGGCCGGATTTCTGTTAAAAGTTTTTACAGGGTGTTTCGGACTATTCCTGCTTATGATTATAAAGTTAGTGGTTTAATAATAATAATTCAATTACTTGGGGGTTAAAGGAGATAACCTTAAAATAAAGAATGGGTTACTTTTAACATGTTTTATACTTAATTATATGGTAATTAGGGTAAAACAAAGGGACTTTGAAAGAGGAGAAAATTAAAAAAAGAAGAAGAGAGAACGAGCGAGAGGGAGAGAAGAATGAAGAGAAACCAAAAAGCATTGGAGAAGTAGATTGCTTGATTCACGATTCCTTGGTGGAGGTAGGTTATGGTTTATGTTATTTCATAGTAAACTCTTCATAGTGAATGATATGTATTGGGTAGTATTGTAAAGTCTTCTATATGCTTAATTGTGTGCTTGCATGATGTGATTATGTAATTGTAATGGATTGGAAAGATGAGGCTGTGAATCTTAAACTTTAAATTCCCTTTGTTAATGATGATGCCTTGGTATAAAAGAAGGCTTGATGAACGAAATTAATGAGATTAGGGGATCGGGTGTCACGAACCTACACGTAGTATTAGGGGATCAGGTTTCACGAACCGACACGTAGTATTAGGGGATCAGAGTGTCACGTTCCGACACCAGGATAATAGGGGATCGGAGTATCACATTCCGACACCGGGATAGTAAAATGAATGAATATTGAGTGGATCAAAGTGTCACGTTCTTAAACCAGGATAAAAAGAGAATGAATCTTGAACTATGCTAATATACTAAGATTTAAAGAACTTATTCCCCAAATGAGTATGGTATAGAGGTTTGAGTCCTCATAGATGTGCTTGGGTTGCGGCCGATGGTTATGGTACTTGTTGTTGTCACCAGTTGAGTCTGGTAGTCGATTTTATGATATTATCTGATATATATTGCTTTCTATTTTGAGTTGGCCGATAATACCTACTCGGTACTTGTGCCTTGTACTGACCCATACTTGTAATTTTCCTCTTTGTTATTTGTGCAGTGCAGCAAACGTGCCATCGTCTTCAACTCGTCCTCAACTCTAGCCAGTCTTCATCACGTCAGATTTCAGGGTGAGCTATTGTTCCTAGATCGGACTGGATTCTCTCTCATTCATGTCTTGATGTCCTTGAAGTTCGGACATGGACCATCTGTTTATTTATTTTAGCTTCCTAGATATTCTTAGACTTAGTAATTTGAGGATAGAATGTTCTTGTGGTGATGACTTCCAGATTTTGGGAATGATAAGTGTGGAGTTTTAGAAGTTATTTAATCGATTTTCGTTAATGAGTTTTAAGTCTTCCGCATTATATTCTGTTTATTATGGTTGAAATGTTGGGGTTTAGATTTGTTGGTTCACTCTCATAGGATGGTAAGTGTGGGTGCTACTCGCGACTCATTTTGGGTCGTGACAAACTTGGTATTAGAGCATTAGGTTCGTTGGTCTTATCACACAAGAACGAGTCTAGTAGAATTTTGAGGGACGGTAGAGGGACGCCTTTACTTTTCTTTTAGAGGCTACAAGACTTTAGGAAAACTCCATTCTTTCTCTCTTTCGCGCTATTACTTGGATCCAATTGGTATCTAGGTGATACAAATTGGTATCTGACCATCTTCACTCTATTTCGCAGATGGTTAGAACTAGAACAACAACCGCGCCAACACCAACACCGGCAAGACAGGATGCATCTGAGCCAGCTACTGGGGCTGTAGCTCGAAGAGGAGCAGTGGCAAGAGGCCGTGGTAGAGGTCGCGCGAGGACATCCTCTAGAGGAAGAGGACAAGCACCTGGCCCATCTAGTACTAGGGCGGTGACTCCTCCACCAACTGAGAAAGTAGTAAGAGAGGGTGAGGAAGGGGTGAATGAACAAGTGCAGAATGAGGAATTACCACCCCAACCTACCCAAGAGATGATTAACCAGGTTCTTGCTTATCTTAGCCGGTTATACGATCAAGGCAAAACGCCTCCAGTGTTTTCTGCACCAGCACCTCAGGTTCCGGGAGTACAACATGCAGCTGCTGTGGCTCCCCGCATGGATGCCTCATTGGAAATAGGCACGTTTCCTCAATAGACTACAGGGCCTATAATGACTAGTGATCAGCACGGACTTTTCACTAAGTTCTTGAAATTGGAACCTCCAGTCTTCAAGGGAGCTGACTCTGAGGATGCCTATGATTTTCTGGTTGATTGTCATGAGCTGCTACATAAGATGGGCATAGTGGAACGATTCGGTGTTGAGTTTGTAACCTATCAGTTTCAGGGAAATGCCAAAATGTGGTGGCGATCGTATGTGGAGTGCCAACCAGCACATGCACCACCTATGACTTGGGCATCATTCTCTAGCTTGTTTATGGAGAAGTATATACCCCGGATTTTGAGGGATAGGAAGAGAGATGAGTTCCTGAGCCTAGAGCAAGGCAGGATGTCGGTTACTGCTTATGAGGCTAAGTTTCGTGTATTATCCAGGTATGCAACCCATCTTTGCTTTAGTCCACAAGAGCGAATTTTCCGTTTTGTGAAGGGATTGGGTCAGATTTGCCGAGTCCAGCCTTACAGGTAGCTACCACAGCAAATTCCTTTCAGGAGGTGGTAGATTTTGTGATAGAAGTGGAGGGAGTGAAGCAAGACGACTTCACCATGGCATCGACACCTAAGAATTTTCGTAAGGGAGGTGAGTTTTGTGGGTCCTACTCTACAGGGCAGAGTTCAGGAGGTTACCCAGCCCGAACTATTCAGTCTTCACTGCATGTATAGCTGGGGGTCCCCACAGACCGGTCAACACTTCTCAGAGTTTGAGGGTTATCCTCAGACTCCGTCGTTCTCACAGAGACCTATGTTTGAACCTAGAGAGTGTTATGGATGTGGGGAGACTGGACATATTAGGAGGTATTGTCCAAAAAAAAGTTACAGACCCCCAATAGTCAGGGGTAGAGGTGGTCATGGAAGAGGCCTCTATTCTGGAGTACGGGGTGGCCAAAGTAATGGAGGTCACCAAATCAACCGGGGTGGCGGGCAAACAGGAACTACTGCAGCGCAACATGGTAGGGGCAGCGGGCAGACAGGTGATAGAAACCATTGTTATGCTTTCCCTGGGAGGTCTGAAGTGGAGACGTCTGATGCTGTTATCACAAGTAATCTTTTGGTTTGTGATTGCATGGCTTCTATATTGTTTGATCCTGGATCCACATTTTCATATGTATATTCCTCATTTGCTACTTGTATTGATTTACATTGTTATTTGCTTGGCATGCCTATTCGTGTTTCTACTCCTGTGGGTGAGTCTATGATAGTTGAAAATGTGTATAGGTCTTGCCTTGTGACTTTTGTGGGGAGCAACACTCATGTAGACTTGGTTATCTTAGAAATGGTTGATTTTGATGTAATTCTGGGTATGACTTGGCTTTCTCCAAATTTTGCAATCTTAGATTGTAATGCTAAAACTGTAACGTTGGCCAAGCCTTGAACAGATCCGTTAGTGTGGGAGGGTGACTACACTTCCACTCCAGTTCGTATCATCTCCTTTTTTCGCGATAAGAGAATGGATCCCGCTGAGTTAAGGGAGTTAAAGGCCCAACTTCAAGAGTTGTTAGGCAAAGTCTTCATTAGACCAAGCGCTTCCCCTTGGGGTGCTCCTGTTTTGTTTATGAAGAAGAAGGATGGAAGTTTTCGGATGTGCATAGACTACAAACAACTGAATAACGTAAATATTAAGAACAAGTATCCTCTTCCTCGCATCGAGGATTAGTTCGATCAGTTACAAGGTGATTGTACCTTCTCAAAAATCGATTTGAGATCTTGTTATCATCAATTGAAAATACGGGCAACGGATGTGCCAAAGACTGCTCTTTGGACCAGGTATGGACATTATGAGATCATAGTAATGTCTTTTGGGCTTACGAATGCCCCTACTGCTTTCATGAGTTTGATGAACAAAATTTTTAAGCCATATCAGGATCTCTTTGTCATTGTATTCATTGATGATATACTGCTATACTCAAAGAGCAAGAAAGAACATGAGGAACACTTGAGAATGGTACTGGAAATGTTGAGGGAGAAAAAGCTTTATGCCTAATTCTCCAAGTGTGAGTTTTGGCTAGATTCAGTGTCCTTCTTGGGGCATGAGGTTTATAAGGATGGAGTGATGGTGGATCCTTCTAAGATTGAAGCAGTTAAGAGTTGGGTAAGACCTACTAATGTTACAGAGGTAAGGAGCTTCGTTGGTTTAGCTAGCTACTACGGTCGATTTGTCAAGGGATTTTCTTCTGTTGCATCCCAATTAACAAATTTGACTAAGTAGAGTGTTCCAATTGTATGGTCGGAAGAGAGTGAAGAAAGCTTTCAACAACTCAAGACCTTTTTGACTACTGCACCAATTCTTACCCTGCCAGTGGAAGGTAAGAATTTCATTGTTTATTGTGATGCATCCTATTCCGGTTTGGGTGCCGTGCTAATGCAAGAGAAGAATGTAATTGCTTATGTCTCGAGGTAGTTAAAGGTGCATGAACGTAATTATTTGACCCATGATTTGGAGTTGGCTGCAGTAGTGTTTGCATTAAAGCAATGGAGACATTATCTAAAAGGGGTTAAGTGTGAAGTCTATCGGTTCATCGTAGTTTAAAGTATGGCTTTACTCAGAAAGATTTGAATTTAAGACAGAAGAGGTTGATGGAACTACTGAAGGACTATGATATCACTATCTTGAATCATCCGGGAAGAGCTAATGTTGTGGCAAATGCTTTTAGTAGAAATGCAGGAAGCATGGGAAGTCTAGCTCACTTGCAGGTTTCTAGACGCCCATTGGCTAGAGAAGTTCAGACTCTGGCTAATGACTTTATAAGGCTGGAAGTACTTGAGAAGGGAGGATTTTTGGCTTGTGTGGAGACAAGATCTTCCTTTCTTGACAAGATTAAGGGAAAGCAGTTTACTGATGAGAAACTGATCAGGATTCGAGATAAGGTATTGCGAGGAGAGGCTAGAGAAGCAAATATCGATGAGGAAGGTGATTTGAGGATTAAGGGAAGGGTATGTGTACCCCGCGTCGATGATTTGATTCACACTATTCTTACAGAGGCTCATAGTTCAAGGTATTCTATACATCCTGGTGCAACCAAGATGTATCGTGACTTAAAGCAACATTTTTGGTGGAGTAGGATGAAGCGTGACATTGTTGATTTTGTTGCTCAATGCCCGAATTATCAGCAGGTAAAGTATGAACACCAGAGTCTTGGAGGGACACTTCAGAGAATGCCCATTCTTTAATGGAAGTGGGAGAGAATTGCAATGGACTTCGTGGTTGGTCTTCCAAAGACAATGGGTAAGTATGACTCTATTTGGGTGACTGTTGACAGGTTTACTAAGTCTGCTCACTTCATTCAAGTTAAGGTGACTTAGAATGCAGAGAAGTTAGCCAAACTTTATACCTCAGAAATTGTTCAATTGCATGGAGTTCCACTCTCCATCATATCAGATAGAGGTACGCAGTTTACTTGTATATTTTGGAAGACATTGCATGCTGAATTAGGTACTAGGTTAGATCTTAGTACTGCATTTTACCCTCAGACTGATGGTCAGTCTGAGCGAACGATTCAGGTTTTGGAGGATATGCTTCGTGCATGTGTGATAGATTTTGGTGGTCATTTGGATAACTTCTTACCCTTAGCAGAGTTCTCATACAACAATAGCTATCACTCAAGTATTGATATGTCCCCATTCGAAGCATTGTATAGGAGGAGATGTAGGTCTCCCATTGGTTGGTTTGATGTATTCGAGGTGAGGCCCTGGGGTACTGATCTTCTGAGGGAATCATTAGTGAATGTGAAATTCATTCAAGAAAAGCTTTTAGCGGCGCAAAGTAGGCAAAAGAAATATGCAGATCGAAAGGTTAGAGACGTGGAGTTCATGGAGGGTGAACAAGTCTTGCTGAAGGTTTCACCCATGAAAGGGGTGATGCGGTTTGGTAAGCGAGGTAAGCTTAATCCAAGGTATATTGGCCCATTTGAAGCTCTGAAGCGCGTGAAGGAGGTAGCTTATGAATTAGCCTTACCTCCAAGTCTGTGAGGAGTGCACCCGTTATTTCATGTGTCTATGCTGAAAAGATACCATGGGGATGGAAACTACATTATCCGTTGGGATTCAGTCCTTCTTGATGAGAATTTGTCTTATGAGGAGGAGCCTGTTGCTATTTTATATAGAGAAGTCCGCAAGTTGAAATCAAGGGGGACTGCATCCGTCAAAGTTTAATGGAAGCATCGACCAGTTTAAGAGTCCACATGGGAGAAGGAGGCCGATATGCAAGAAAGATGCCCACACCTGTTTACAGATTCAGGTACTCTTTTTCGTCCTTGTTTTTCTTCTTGTGATCGTTCGAGGGCGAACGATGGGTAAATTGCTATCTATTGTAACGACCTGTTTAGTCATTTGAGTAGTAGAGTTTATTTTTGGTAATAGCTGTCTGGGTCAACGGATCCCACGACGGACCGTCATGGGTACGACGGACCGTCGAGGGGGTCTCGTTCCAAAACACTTAGAATCTGGAAATTTGGTTACTGAGATTGACTCTCTTAACTTCACGATGAAATGGCAGGACGAATCATCGTTTGCACGACGGGCCTCCACAAACTCTTTAACGAATTCGACTCTCTGAAATTTGTGACGGAAACAGCACGACGGATCGTCCCAGGCATGACGGGCCGTCACGAGCTGCGTAATCCTGACTGGGTCGGATTCCTGTTAAAAGTTTTTAAGGGGTGTTTCGGACTATTCCTGCTTATTATTATAAAGTTAGTGATTTAATGTTAATAATTCAATTACTTGGGGGTTAAAGGAGATAATCTTAAAATAAATAATGGGTTACTTTTAGCATGTTTTATACTTAATTATATGGTAATTAGGGCAAAACAAAGGGATTTTGAAAGAGGAGAAAATTATAAAAAAAAAAGAGAACGAGCGAGAGGGAGAGAACAACGAAGAGAAAGCAAAAAGCATTGGAGAAGTAGATTGCTTGACTCACGATTCCTCAGTGGAGGTAGGTTATGGTTTATGCTATTTCATAGTAAACTCTTAATAGCGAATGATATGTATTGGGTAGTATTGTAAAGTCTTCTATATGCTTAATTGTGTGCTTGCATGATGTGATTATGTAATTGTAATGGATTGGAAAGATGAGGCTGTGAATCTTAAACTTTAAATTCCCTTTGTTAATGATGATGCCTTGGTATAAAAGAAGGCTTGATGAATGAAAGTAATGAGATTAGGGGATCGAGTGTCATGAACCGACACGTAGTATTAGGGGATTGGGTGTCACGAACCGACACGTAGTATTAGGAGATCGGAGTGTCACATTCCGACACCAGGATAGTAGGGGATCGGAGTGTCACGTTCCAACACCAGGATAGTAGGGGATCGGAGTGTCACGTTCCGACACCAGGATAGTAAGATGAAAGAATATTGAGAGGATTGGAGTGTCACGTTCCGACACCAGGATAGTAAAGAGAAGGAATCTTGAATTATGCTAATATACTAAGATTAAAAGAACCTATTCCTCAAATGAGTATGGTGTGGAGGTTTGAGTCCTCATAGATGTGCTTGTGTTGTGGCCGATGGTTATGGTACTTGTTGTTGTCACCAGTTGAGTATGGTAGTCGATTTTATGTTATTATCTGATATATATTGCTTTCTATTTTGAGTTGGCCGATGATACCTACTCGGTACTTGTGCCTTGTACTAACCCCTACTTGTAATTTTTCTTCTTTGATATTTGTGGAGTGCAGCAAATGTGCCATCGTCTTCAACTCGTCCTCAACTCTAGCCAGTCTTCATCACGTCAGATTTCAGGGTGAGCTATTGTTCCTAGCTCGGACTGGATTCTCTCTCATTCATCTCTTGATGTCCATGAAGTTCGGACATGGACCATCTGTTTATTTATTTTAGCTTCCTAGATACTCTTTGACTTAGTAATTTGAGGATAGAATATGCTCGTAGTGATGACTTCCAGATTTTAGGAATGATAAGAATGGAGTTTTAGAAGTTATTTAATCGATTTTCGTTAATGAGTTGTAAGTATTCCGCATTATATTATGTTTATTATGGTTGAAATGTTGGGATTTAGATTGGATGGTTCGCTCACATAGGAGGGTAAGTGTGGGTGCCACTCGCGGCATGTTTTGGGTCGTGACAGTCATACAATGTTTAGTACTCAAAGAAAAGGAAAGAACATAAGAGTGTTAAAAACTGAAAACAACTTCATAATGATGATATTGGCATTTCCCTTGTAATGTGAGGACCTACCTAACTTGGATGAATGAGAGTTCCAAGTCTACCTTCAAAGTCGTCTCAAAGGTCCTTCAATGGTTGTAACATAAAATTTTGGGGAAAAGGGAGAAAATGGGGTATGTACACCACTTGTACTAATTATGAGACCATATGCAAACATATCATGAAATCATGATAAGAAACGGGACAATTCATAAAGGTATGAAATTTACTTTGAAAAGCCTTATGCACATTCAAGAAGACCATACAAATAAATAAACATATTCATTAAGTCGTAGGCATGTACATCACAAGACCCACAAAACAAAGTCTAGTCAAGGCAGCATGCACATAACATAATTGAACGCATCGTCAAAGTAACTCTATATTCAAGCTATAATAGCACAAGCATGAATAAGAGTATATTTCAACATAATTAAAGAAAGACCATTACTCATCACCCTTTTTAATACACTTGTGGAGTGACTAAGCAAAGCCCTATAACCTTACCTAATCAAGTAAACCTAGCAACAACCATAAGCAATGTCCAACTTCACATAATATAACATTAAGAGTACATAATATCATACTTTAGAAATAAAGACTAAATACATGGTCATTATAGGAAATCAACATCACATAGTGTCATTTACATGCAAGATCATCATATACATATCATTTACATTTATAAGCATATACATACATAAGAACATCCTCTTATGACTTCCCTTAAGGCGAACTAGTGCAATATATATGTAGAGTGCATACCCATGTCTAGACTAAGAGAAACCCCTTAGGTTATCTTAGTTAGAGTTCAATCCTTTAGTTCATTTTATCTTTCGGGAACAACTTTCCTTAACCGACATAGACCACATGAGTTAATGTGGAATCCGGTGTCATGGAATACTACACCAAAACAAGGCATACTACTTACCAAGATAATACAAAACATGAATATAACAACTTCGTGGATCCACTAGCCTATGGGGGGAAACATAGATTAATAAATAGGAGATATAGTTGGGACCCTCCTTATTATGCATGCATTCGAGTCTCAAATCTCAAGATTACATTAGTGATCCTACCTTCCCCATGTGGGAAAGGACACTCCTCACTCTAGTTCACTTATTGCTAAGTTAGAGTCCCTTTTTGAAATTTCTTTAGTACCTTTAATTAATAATCATAGCTTAATGTATTTCATAGATTCTATCCCTTATATCAACATGATCATCATATCTCAATAAGAATTGCATGAGTATTGTCCTTCCATTACAATTTATATAAGTGAGCTAAGCACTTTAACATATTCACATCATGATAACACACATTGGTAAGTTAGGACCATCCTTATAATATATAAATCTTAGACCACACCTCACAAACCATAGTCAAGACATTTCAATTTAACATCATACCTACCTTATCAATCTTAACATCATACTTACTTCAGTACCACATCATCACTTAACGACAATTAACCGTAATTTATGTAAGGAGTAGGGATCATAAGACTTACCAAGCCTTCTTCATGATCCATTATCAAGGTCTTACCATCAACACTTAAATCAACCCAATAAGGGTGTACTATAATCACACAACAATAACCAACATGATAACAAGGTTAATTGAATCACTACATCACAATCGATCTCTAGTTCAAAGTTTAAGATAAGAGACTTAGGTCAATGTCATAATATAGATCAATTACTCAAGAAATAACATGATAGGACTATAATTCACCCTAATATATTCATAATTGATACAATATCATCATCTCGTAGTAATTCAACCGATAACAAATTCAATTGAACCAACATTAGAGAATTCATATAAAGATCATAAATAAGATTCATCTTCTACAAACTAGAACAATCCATCAAGAATTAACATAATTAAGTTAAAATACATGTTAATCTATTCATAATATCCAAAATGAATCATAAGCAAATCAATTCACGAGATCAATTTTGAGATTGGAAAAGACCCACTTGAAAACCTAACTTCTGTAGTCAATTTGATGGAACCCTTTGAGGAAAGAGGTTTCAAAGGTGAAAGGAATAGCATATCTTACAAATTGATGAAGAAATTTTACCCTTTTCAGTTCATCAACCTACCCCTATCTTGGTCTTCAATGGAGTTCTTCAACTAGAGAGACAAAGAACAGAGAAAGAAGAGAATTTGGGTTTGTGCATTATGAGAGCTTAGATTAGTCTAATTAGGTTAGGGTCCTTATATATGTTCTTAACTAACTTAATTAGGCTTCAATAAAACATTAACTAATTAGGTCAGCAATTCAAAAAGCAAGGTTTTGTTGAAGGATAATTATAAACGACACTAAAAGTAGTAAAACAAAAGGTGACTTGTTCTTGAAGGTTATTTATATACGACAGAGATCAATACTATTATTGATTTTCTTAATCAACAATTAAGTTTATTTGTAACTTGTCTTCTATATCCATCGGTAGAACATACATTTAGGGAAAGAAAAGTGAAAAACTGTGAGATTATGAAGAAATTGGGATATTTACTAGGAATTTGCAGTGGGGTTTGTGTATGGCTTCAAAAAAAGGGCATCTAAATTCTTGATAGCAATAGTATAGATTAATAAAGTGAAATACCTGGAGAGTCCAGATGAATTTCCAGTGTCATGCTGAAGGACTTTATATTTGGGGAAAGAAAATTCGGTAGATCGTGAGGTCGTGGGAATGCGCCGTGCTTCACATCTTCAACAATAGGGAACAAGAACTGAGAATTTTATGTACGAATTTGTACGGGCCTTTTAGACAAGACGTAAGATGTTTAAAAGGAGTTCATAAGGCGTCTATTGACACCATTTCTGTTTTGAGTTCTGATGCGAATGGGTAGTATTATTTATGTGGAAATATAGATCAGGTAAATAGGAAAATTTTTCCATCATTTCTGGCTCTTTGAAAAATATGGTCTAGGTTTCAGACACTCTAATGGAGGTTGGTGAGTGAGATGCAGCGCTAATGCACCTTTAATGGGTAATTGGGATTTAAGGCACTAGTGTGAGGGTGAGACAGTAAATAAACAATGTAATGCTTAATTTGAAGAGTGTAGGTTAAGAGCACAATGCTTGGGTTGCGAATTGGAGATAGTGATCACTGTGTTGAAGGCAACATAGGAGAAACATAACATCTATTAGAAGTAATGGGAAGTTGTGCACATCAAGGAGGAGTTAGAGCAAGTGAATGAGGAAGATTTGTTAAAGGCATAATTCCTAAGTGGAAGGTGGAAAGCATACAATTAAATGTAGGGGAAGGCTATTTGTTGGAATAAAATTTTTAAAGAGAATTCTGGCTTGTGATGATGTCAAGTCACCGGGCTGGGTTGTCCTATCCCTACTCTTTACTATTTTACAAAGATTTCATAAAACAAAAGTCATCCCTATACATAAGTTTCAAAATACATTAGGTGTGATAAATCATGGTAGTTGGCAGTTGCATTTAAAAAGAAAAATAAACATAAAATTTAATTTTATTATTATGATTCACGAATTTTAAAAATTCAAATTTCCGTCATCTCCAAAACCTCTTCTTTCCTGACCAAATAGTGAAATGTTCAAATTACACGACAAAGATGGTGGATATAGTACAAATGTATTGATGTTGTTGAGATATTCAAGAATTCGAGTAAGATTGATGAGTCATGAAGGTTATAAATGTGATGAAATTGTAGTTGGACAATTATTTTCGTTTGCGAATCTCAAAGCCACCATTTCAGCCAAGTTGGAGATCAATAAGATTAGGAAAAACATGGAAATTAGATACATCATAAAAAATAGTTCACCTCAATTGAAAAATTAAGAACGATATAGGTGTAAACTCTATTTGAGTAAAAAATATGATTCTACATTTGTAATATTTGCATTATGTGTTCATACTATAGAGAAGAATGATGGAGAGATACATAACTTTGATGCTACGTCCAGAGAAATTAAATGAATCGAAGTTACAAAAATGGAAACCTAAGCTCTTGTTGTGGTTAAATTGAGAATTTGTGATTCATATTATATTTTAGAATAAGAACTCACAAATTATATAACTGATTCAAAGAACACAGAGGTGAACACAAGACAATTGTGTAAGGACAAAGCAACGCTCATAGGTGTAATCATGTATCATATATCAGATCATCATATATTAATAAGTGGGAAGCTTATTACTTAAAAGTTTAATTACCATTATGCCCTTATTTAATCCCTAAACAAAACTAAATATTAATATATATAATCAATTTAAGATTAAATACTAAATTTTATATAAATTCATGCATCTAGACGCAATGGTTCGAATTCTTTGTTGAATTACCATATTACCTTCAAACTAAATTAAAATATAATTAAAAATCGACTTATTTGTATGCTAATTAATAATTATATTATATTGTACTAAATATGAAAAATAAGGTGTAAAGGAAAACTTTAAAAGAGAAAAAATAATTCAAGGAAAATCATTACAAATTATTTCATAGAAAGTTGTTAGTAATTATATATATATATATATATATATATATGTCCATTTCTGGCCCCAAACAAATCCTTGGCCTGGTTTACTTAACTCAGGAGAAGACTAAACTCAAATTTAACAAGAATTAAGCATATTTTAAAAAAAATACTTCATAAAATAATCTTGAAAAAATGGCACTTCTGTCAAAACAAGTAAATTAATTGAAATTTGAACTATTAAGCTAGAAGATAAATATAAGGGATGTCCTCCGAAAGACAGGAGGATCACCAAGTGATTGTGGAGTGCTAACAGAACCAACAGTGCGCTGCGTGTTGATCCTGATTACCTGCGTCTGTATCATGAAACGATGAAGGCCAATTGGTATTAGTACATTGAATATACTAGTATGCGAGTTGGGAGGTTAAACAACACTTAGGCTTGAAAAGGAGTAAGAAAGAATACTTACCTTGGATCTGCTTAAATCATG